>NW_008580159.1:551294-552467 GCF_000520115.1 Aphanomyces invadans
ATTTTCCTCATTTACTTAATACCATCGAATAGAGTGATCAGCCAGCATTTATTCCATACTTTATGTTACTCCCAAAGTTTTCTCAATCATGAAATAGGTAAAATAAGCTAAGGCCCCAAAATTGAGGGCAAAGACTGGTGATTTCCGTTATGGATAACTTTGGAAATCCGACATTTTCATCCGATAACGATGTTATTGGTCGAATTGTATCCAATAGAGCATTTAACGGCAACGTTGTTTTTCTTGTTGAACTTTTGTAGGCCAACTATGTACCGGCGGGCACTAATGTTCTGTGCTGGGTTTGGTGACAGGTTCTTGCTGTTGATCTATGCCGCAAGTGTAGATTTTGCGAGGTCAACCGTGCGGGCTTTTTTGCCGCTGGTATACAAGTAGTGAAAGAAGTCCGTACACTCAGCAGTTGTAGCAGACTCAGGTGTGATACCTCCCTTATGGACGCGCAAGTATGACTTGAATTGTTTTTGGTATGTTGCGTAGGCTCGCCTCGTTGTCGTACCATGGAACGAATCTTCTTTCGTCTGCTTCGACACTGCAGCACCCGAGGGCTTCGGCGGCATCTTTACAATATTGGATATGAAACTGCTATCGTATTTTTACCAATAACGTCATGTTATTGCGCTAAACATGTGATATGTTAACGAACGACATCTATGTCGGCCAATACTTTTGTCTGAAAATGTTCTATCCAATCATTTAATCCACTTGAATCGGTCGTCCAATCCCCTGGCCAAAATTTGTCGGATGCATGTCGTATGCCACCTATATCCATTTTATAATTTGTTAGAGAGCTCCCATGTCGAAATAGCGTTTCAGAGTGTGAAAGAATAAAAATTAGAATATTTGTCCAAGTCATCTGAATACCACGCATCTCACACCACAATTCGAATTTTGCGCGCGAAGTCGAGTCATGGTCAAACGGCGCCTCCTTCTTGATGAATTACTGGATTACTCATCCCGAAAAGATTCGCCGAAGCAACCATGAATGGCGAAGTCGTCCACGCAGTCACATAAATACCTTCGCTTTCGCTTCTACCGCAAGCACATCAATTGCCTTCAACATATCGTTTTCACCCAGCACGGCGCCGAGAGACATTTCAACCACGTCGAGACTTCCATGGACTTGGTCTTGACCTTGAAAACCTTGTATCGACGGCG
>NW_008580159.1:553527-754694 GCF_000520115.1 Aphanomyces invadans
CCATAGAAGAACTTTTCAAGCTGTTTTTTTATTTTCTTCTTGTGTGAAAACTGAGTCTCAAATGGGCGAGATAAGCAATGAAGAGTGATGCCCGATCCCAATTGGCCCCTACAATACCTCCGTCCAATATTATGTGTTCGAATTTTCAAAATGTCAGTTTACTTCCAAACTATTTTGAGTTCAGAGAAAGTAAGGAGTACTCAATACTCGGGAGAGTGTGAGAAATCTGAATTCAATGCAATCAGCCCATTAAACTTGAAATAAGAGGCGAAATCAAATCAATACAAACGAATACAAACAACAAATTCAAGACTGCTTCGATTTTGTAAATGTAAGTAGCCACACGCCATTTATCCGGATAATTCCGATTATATCCGGCTGTATCGAGAATAACTTTGGCGCCAAGACATTGCGCGCAACGGGATGCAAACCTACGTCACTCGGTCCAGCCATTTCCTAATGCGCAAGGGTCAGCACAAGAAGAACCTAACTGACCGCGAGTGCAACAACTTAGTTCAGCATGTGCTAACAAAAGGCAAGATCCCCAAGTGCGTCGCCGACGAGATTGGAGCATTGTTCGATTGCACCCCAAACACGGTCCGGAGGATTTGGCGGCGTGCAGCTGTAGACCTAACTGGTAACAAGACGATTTGTCAAAGTGTCCATCAACGCAAGAAAGGCAACAGCGGTCGCAAGCGTGCACACACAAACCTACCAGAACGGATTCAAGCCATCCCACAATCCCGCCGGTATTGCTTTCGGTCGTTCGCGCATGTTTTGGGAATTCCGAAGTCTACGTTGCATTGTTACTTCAAGCGCGGTGTCATTGCCAAATACTCAACTGTTCTGAAGCCGATTCTCACCGAGTCGAACAAAGTGTGCAGGCTTCAGTGGGCCATGAACCATGTCAAGGACATCGACGGCGCGAAGTTCTTCGACCCCATGCTCGATACGGTCCACGTTGACGAAAAATGGTTTTATATGACACGCATGAAGCGAACTGTGTACGGAGCTCCAGGCGAGAAGATCAAGCAAAGGTTATGCAAGTCGAAACGACATCTATTCAAGGTCATGTTTCTGTCCACTGTGACCCGACCGCGTTGGGACGACACAAAGAACGAATGGTTCGATGGCAAGGTGGGCACTTGGCACTTCATCAAGGTTGTTCCCGCCCAGCAACGCAGTGTTCGACGAGATGCTGGCACCCCTGTCATGAAGACCGTACCTGTGATCCGCGACACGTACAAGGCAATGCTGATCCAACATGTCATACCTGCCATTCGAGCCAAGTAGCCCGTCGCGGAGTCAACGTCCGTTAAAATACAGCAGGACAATGCCCGACCACATGTGCCTCCACTCGATGCTGATGTTGTTGCTGCGTGTAAAGCCGACGGTTGGGATATGCAGGTTGTGTTCCAGCCTCCGAACTCCCCGGACATGAACGTCCTCGATCTGGGATATTTTCGAGCAATTCAAGCTCTTCAAGTGGAAAAGTATTCAAGCACTGTCGACAAAATTGTGGCGGCGACGGAGGCAGCGTGGGCGAATCTCAAAATGACTACGCTGAACAAAAACCTCCTGACCCTGCAACGATGCCTCCAGGAGGTGCTGGGGAGACGCAAGAGAGTATAGTGATGGGTGCCCTGTGTACTCAAATTGAAGAAATGACTGTAGATCATAGCACATAAGTCGAGGACGACATAGTCGATGCTTTGGGCCTCGCTCGATTGTCGGACTAGTAATGACTTGATTATACTATACAAAACGATCATACTTTCTTGGAAATTTCATTTTGCAAATACGAACACTTACTGTTAATATTGGACGGAGGTAGTACTGTACCTCGCAATTTTCGTTCAATCTACATTTTCTTAACGAAATTTCGCGGGATTTGAACGTGACACAACACCCGCCAACTCCAAACCTTCGGAATTTTATAAACCTGCAGCATATAATACGGTCACATTATTGTTGCCTTCGTGTGGGAAAATGATGGTGATGTTGCGCCTGCAGCAGCGGTTGACGCGGCAGTGCGTGCGATTTAAGAAAACAAAGGCTGGACGCGGCGATGTGCCAGGTAGACAGTCGCTCGTTGCACCCTTCTTTCATGTGCTCACGACGTGATGAAGGAAACAAAGGCCAGGCGCTGCAAATGGCGATCCGCCAGATTGAGAGCAACTTTGGCAAAGGGTCGCTCATGCAACTGGGCTCGGCTGGGATTGCGCAGGACATCGAGGTCATCTCAACAGGGTCCCTTTCTCTTGATATTGCCCTTGGGGTTGGCGGGTTGCCCAAGGGGTGCGAACCCACAACCCAACAATGACTGCTTTCATCTTCGCTGATCGTGCGCATTTGCAGGCGAGTAGTCGAAATTTACGGCCCAGAGAGCTCCGGCAAGACTACGCTGGCCTTGCACTGCATTGCTGAAGCCCAGAAACAAGTTGACAACCCATTCACTGGTTCAAATCCACTGACTTTCCACAGGGAGGCACATGTGCTTTTGTCGACGCCGAGCACGCTATCGACGGCCACTACGCGAAAGCCCTGGGTTCGTGGCATGCCTCTCCGTTGTCATGACAAACCGCTAATGAACATTTGCAGGGGTCAACATCGACGAGCTGTACGTGTCGCAACCAGACTCAGGCGAGCAGGCTCTTGAGATCGCCGACACACTGATCCGATCGGGGGCAGTGGATGTGGTTGTGGTCGACTCTGTCGCGGCGCTCGTGCCGCGCGCTGAGCTCGAGGGCGAGATGGGGGATCAGCAGATTGCGCTGCAGGCGCGCCTGATGAGCCAAGTCCGGACATTGCCTCCGGTGTCCTGGCCACTAAACCTCCCCGCGTGCTTTAGGCTCTGCGCAAGTTAACCGGGTCATTGTCCAAGTCGAACTGCATGCTGATATTTCTCAACCAAATCCGTCAAAAGGTGAGCTCTCTCTCTGCGTGGATGTCGCGATTGACCGTGTCGTTGGCAGGTTGGGGTTCTGTTTGGGTCGCCCGAAGTTACGTCAGGGGGAACCGCGCTGCGGTACTACGCGTCTGGTAAACCACCCACTATTTCTTCTCGTCATTTCTGCCTGAATCGTGCGCTTTCTAGTGCGACTGGACATTCGTCGAAAAACACAGATTAAAGAAGGCGACAACGTACGTGATGCCACCCTCGTTTTACAACTTTTCTCGAGGAAGACCCCGTAGGTCGTCGGCAACGAGACAGTGGTCAAGGTGGCCAAGAACAAGCTCGCGCCGCCATTTAAAGTTGCAACGTTCGACATGCTGTATGGCAGAGGCATCGATCGATTGTCCGAAGTGGTGCGTCGCCCGTGTCGTGACGAGTTTTGTTGTTCGCGAGCTTTCTAACTGACCGGCACGTGAGTGTAGTTGGACTTGGGCACAGACATCGGAGCCCTCAAGCGGTCGGGGTCGTGGTATGCCTACAAAGATGGTGCGACCATCACTTGAGACTGCCACCTCGACTAATGGGATTCGTAGAGCCGATCGGACAAGGCCGGGCCAAGGTCGGTGGGCTTGATAACCCAGAGATCATCGCTGGGGCATTTGTTTTGCATGGAGAATTGACTGATCCGGATTTGTGTGGCGTTTGTGTACCTAGGCCAAGCAGTTTCTCATGGACCATCCCGACGTTGCGGCCGGCATTGAAGCTGAGATCCGCCAGACGCTGTTAGCCCGACGAGATGATGTAGCCGACGATGGCGATGTCGTCGATGCAGAAGAAGACAGAACGGACCAAGTGGCCTTAGACGAAGAACAGATTGATCCCAAGGACGGTCTTCTAGACGATCGACCGATGGATGCGACCTTGGATGGCACACTGGAGAAAGCGTAGCGACGGCAGTTGGCTTGTATGGATCAAAGCACACTTCATCATGATCTCGGTGTATTCGCAGTAGTTCTTTATGGGTTGATGGCTTAGTTCTGTTCGTCCTGGATACCTTGCTCCGTGATTGAGTACATGGCTTCGGCCTCAGGCAAAATTGGGGAATCGACTACTTTCATCACACGGTTTTCACCCCGAGCCTTCTTAAGCCTCAACCTGGTCAAGTCCAATACACGTCAGACATGCGCGGCATGTCATTTCGGCATACCGTGTGCACGATGCATGGGCCATAATGTTGCCGCCGATGGGTTGCAGCGGGTCCTTTGCAAACATACCCGAGTCGGGGTTGGCCGTCATCTAGACCAGCATATTGAAGTCAGAACACCTGAAAGAATGGAACTTTCTGGGGATCCTGTTGATGGGCTCAAATAATGAACCAATGCCGTCATGTTCAATAGTCAAACGAGGCGACATGGAATGCATCGAAGTGTCGGTACCTGGTTCGTAATGACGACTGCTACACCGAATTCGTCGGCCATGCGGGTCAAGGCTCGCAGAAACCTATTGCCGTTCAATCAGGCGCCGCTGTTGTTATCGCAGAGCACATACTTGGCCAATTCCTGCTGCCGGGCAGCCAGTTCTCCACGGCCCGAGTAGTCTGTTCGAAAGAGGGCGGTCGCACTGTCCACTATGACCAAGGCATACCGAGACTCGGCCATCATCGCCGACGCCTGCGACAGCAGCTGCATCTGATGTTCTGAGTTGTATGCGCGAGCGAAAGCAACGTTGTCCAAGACGCTGTCTCCTGGAATGTAGTGATGGGAACGACGATCATGTGACAGAAGTACATGGACATACCGTCCAACCCGTAGCGCTCAGCAATGGCGACAAGACGCTGCGGCCGAAACGTGCCTTCTGTGTCAATGTACAGTGCTTTTCCTTCTCCACCACCCTTGTCCACAGGCAGCTGACATGTGACGCATAGTTGATGGCAGAGCTGTGTTTTTCCCGTTCGAAACTCGCCGAACAGTTCAGTGATCGAACCCGTCTCGAAGCCTCCTGTTGGCGAGATGAGAGAAGCCACCAAGAATCGACAACACAGCACCTCGAAGAAGTTCATCCAATGCAGAAGACCCAGTGGTCAATGTAATCAAATCTTTTCGGCTCTGCATGACGTCGGCAGCCTACGACACGGCGGGATGACGAAAGATTGAACTTTCCAGGCATGGAGGACAGGGTAGTGCGAGGTCGTACAGTCGTGAAGCCCACATTCACCATTTCACGGGCCGCTTTGAGCATTTTATCTGCTTTCGCTTCGGTGATACCTTTAATGCCAATGAGCTGCCTTTTCGTGGCCATGGCAATGGCATCGACCGTGTGGAATCCTGCATCCTTGAGCTTGTTGATGTCGGATGCGTTCATCCCCGACTGCTCCAGCGCACTGATGCCACAAGGGCCTTGCAGCTGTGCAACACCACCGTCGTCTTCGCCCACTGCTTCGGGCATCTCATATTCGGCCGCGCGGATTCCCATCAAGCCGCTCATCTTGAAGGAACGAGGACGAATTCAAATTGTTCAGGTTGCGTCCAGGCGCGTAATTTTAATTCGGTCATTGAAATAATTCGCTGGTTCGGTGCGAAATACCAGTAATTGTCCAATTTAATTAGGGACGTCAAAGGTTAAATAATTTCGCGGGAGTTCCTCATTGGCTCGTTGGCGTACTGTCTCCCGCCAGCTCAAAAACGCCGAGTCGATTTTGAAACTTTCTTTATCCGTTTAAAACACCTGTAGCAAATATTGAATACCCGAGTTGTATGCTTTGAAACATTTATTCCAAACACGGCCGTCGAGGCAAATGCATCAGTAGAGCGTGCATAAGAAAAGTGAGCAACGCAACGAAGACTTTTGTACGCACGCTCGGGTGAGATCTCCCAACACTCATGTACGTAGCCAGCGAGTATTAGTGATGAATCGTGCAAAGGCAATCAAGCGAGAGATTGCTGCTTTCGCCAATGAAAACACTGAATGTTAATTATCAACTTAGTTTAAAATGCCCAGCTCGCTTTTTAAACATATTTGCAATGCGCCATTTCGCCGGTATTTGAATATCGTCGCGCGGGCATCATGGACGAGGAACTCGAGCAAAAAATGACGTTTGTCTTGGCCGATATCGACGCCCAATTCAGCAAGGCCCACGAAGCAGCAACGCAACTCTTGCGTAGCGTGCGTCGACATAGCCAGACGACTCGTCAAATGCATGCGCATTGCCGGTTGTTCCACGACCTCTTTGTGCAGCTCCAAGACCAAGCGCAGTCGGCATCGCACTCGACTCCTCGACATTGTCGACGAACTAACCCGGAGAACAGGATGAACTCAAGTACGTACACTGATATCCATGAAGACATCGAGGTTGCGGAGCACTACGATTCGGTCTTTGATGCCGACGACGAATTTGTCGACGCTCAATTGGCAACGACGACACTTGTTCAACCTCGAGACACGGGTGGTGCATCTTCAGCTCGCCTTGCGGCAAACTCTGCGAATTTTAGTGAAAGCAGCATCAATATCTCCACCATGGACAGCCAACACAGTCCGTTGCTGCATCATACGTCCACGCGACCGCCTGTCCATCTTCACACCCCTTCCGGCGCCACCCATCAACCAAACTCACACAAGACGCCCGCTTCGCCAGGAAACAGTAGCAACGCTTCGTACGGCCACCTTGCACACCTTCCTTCACCGGACCTACCGTCGTTGTCGAACCGTGTCCAGCTCATCCCGCCGTCGTCATCCAAGGCTCGAGGACATGAGAGCGACTCGTCTTCCTTCCTCGATGGTCCAAGTGAAATCACCACCCCCGACGTGTACGTGGTGAGTCGTCCGACGCAATCTGCTCTCTCCCCGACCTCCAACCCAGCTGTCCCCTTCACCTCCGCAACGTCCCCACTGAACACAAGCGCTATTGTCGACTCCAGTCCTCTTGCTCAAAACACAGTGCAAACTCCACAATGGCACACGACGCCTGGTGCTACGTCCGATCTGCGACGACGGTTCAGTGCAGCCTCCGACTTCCACACCCCTGTCAAATCCAAGCCATCAGCCTTTGAAGCTGATGACGATGACGAGATGGACCAAGACGTTGCGTTCCCCCACATAGATTCACCTGTTCTGGCTTCGCCGTTGCTCAGTACCAAGCTGAAAGTTATCACACCGCACACGCCACTGTCAAACCGCATTGCCGGCGCGTCAACTGAAGCGCCGTATCGAAGCCCGTATGCGTCCACAATGCTTTCGTCCCCGTCGACTCCAAAAATTCCCATATTCGACCTGGCCCTCTTCCCTGTGGCTTTTCAGGTGATTTTGGTAGCTCTCACGATAGCATTGGACTCTGACTTGATTCTGTCATGTAGAAAGGCGAAGGGGCGTACCAAATGACCCGACTGTACAGCCACTTTCGCAACAACCCGACGCAGGCCATGGTACATTTCACTTCCTCTCTCCACTGTTTAAATCTAACGTGGCCAATGGTAGACTCTAGATGGGCTCCTGGAAAAACTGGACGATTGCGAGTCAGAACGCTTGGAAATTTTACTTGATACGCTCGTGTCTAGGCGATTGCTACGGCCATTTGTTGTCGAAGGGGAAATGTACTGGCAGGCCTCGTTGAAGTAAATTTATCTTTCAACGGCGTAACTTTGCATTTGGATCTTTGTCACACGCATCTATCGTGCCTCTCGGGGTGGGCTTTTCCTGGCCATCCGATTTGGTAACCGATGGTCACGTCAGTAACGCCTGTTGGGGAGGAGTTACCTTACCGTTCCATGCAGTCCAATTGTTTAAACTGATGCAGTGTTTTGTTTGAACGTCTTGTTTTATTACAATGAGCAGTAAAATTCATCACGTTATATAGGTAAAAGGCACTTTACCTCGAGGGGAATATTCCCCAAGATCGCGATGGCAGTGAATAAGCTCCGCAGCTTTGGCATCCATTGCCACCTATTGCGTTGCGGTACGGCAAATGACTGAGAGCCGAAAGTCGGCGTCGCCACGGGCATCAACCATTCCAGAAGATCAGGTGGATGACATTGACTTGCCATTTCCCGACGAAGGTCCGGGGACTCAAATGGTGGCGTCGGTGTCGTCCGCCTCCATCTTGTCCATCACCTCCGAGATGTCGGTGGCCGAGAAGGACAAACTGCCGCTTGCCAGTCACTTGGCCAAGGCCGCCAAGACTGGCGCGTCCAACTTTCTCCTGGCGTACAACATTCGAGCTGGAATCGCACTCTTGTCTCGCATTGTCCAGCTCATCCAGAAGCGGTACCTCACAACGCTCTCAAGCAATGCACACGATGGCGTGTCAACCACAATGTCCAATGACCTCGTAGAAAGTTCCGAGATCTTGTCGATTTGAACTCGCTCTTGTCAGAAAAGCACCTCAACTTTCGAGTTGAGGCCGTGTCCATGGGCCTTTTCATAGGGTGCTTCACCGGCGGCTATGAAGCGCTCCAGGCAATTCTTCGTAAACTGCGGCCTGACTTACGACATGCCACTCGCACGGTAGTCTCTGGAGTCGTGGCGGGCTCTGGTGTCCTTTGCCTCGACCCTAGTCGGTAGTGCTCCCACCGTGGCCTTTGCATCGTCATCCTGACCTCATCCTCCTCAGGCGTCGGTCGTTGGCCTTGTACACGTTTGTGCGCGCGCTGCAGTCTGTGTACAACATCGCCAAGGCGAGAAACATGTGGCACTTTTGGGGAAGCCACTGGCCTCACGGTGATGCCCTCTTGTTTGGCGTCACGAGTGCACAGGTCAGCGTTTCGCTCATTCTCTCACAGTTCAACGAGATGCTCTGAACAGGTCATGTACTGCTTCATTCTGCGTCCAGAGATTCTGCCCAAGGAGTACTTTTCTTTTATACACCGGGCAGGACCAGTTGCAGTCCGAGTGCTCCAGTTCACACAGCGCATTTTGCGTGGCGCGACTGTCGAACCTTCTGATGTGATCCGCTTTCTCGACGACAAGGCGTCTCCCGTCGTGTATACCATCACGCACAACCATCCAGAGGTACATGGAGATCGCCATTCCTGTCATGAACAAGTCAGTCTGTCGGCAAACATGTCCAAACTTGGTGATTTCTAGAACTTGCCGTGTTCACTCATTCACCACGGGTCGTCGTCATGCACTGTGGGGTTTGGCATGACGTTTTGGAAAGCTGCCCGCCGGACGTTCCCACTGTACCTGTCGTTGAACATTGTGCCTCGAGTGGTATTGCGGTTCCACCGCTTCCTCAAGTCGTACGTAGTGCATGGACGTGAATGATGGCGCGAATGAGAACTTCACACTTTCGACAGACCCGTGACGACTCTGATGAAGGGGATGTTGGGCGGGTTTCGATCCACGGCGTTTTTGGGCACGTTCGTTGCTTTGTATCAAGCAACGGTGTGCGTGCAAAAAGCATTGTTTCGCACAGATTCAAAGGCCACGTACTTTGTCGCAGGTACGCTTCACTTTCGTTGAGATTATTGACTTCGAAACTTCTTTGGCCGGTGTAGGCTTGGTTGCGTCGACTTCTATTCTCCTGGAAGCCAAGTCGCGCCGATCTGGTGCGTCGACGCATCTCTGTGGGCAATATGCGCTGGCTGATAAAATGATGGTAGAACTGGCATTGTATGTCCTACCGCGAGCCCTTGATCTTCTCTACATCACGCTACGCGATAAGCGCGTGTTGTCCGACATGCCATACGGGGAAGTGATCTTGTTTGCGTGCTCGATGGGGACAATCATGTTCTGCTACGAGGTATCAACACCAACCATTCGACTTGATGGACTTTTTGCTCACTCTCTCTTGCTCTGCTGCGATAGCACGAAAAGCAGCATTTGAGTCCATTTGTGGAAAGATTGCTCGACCGATTCTTGCACTCTAGAGTGAAGTCACCCACAAGTTAGATCGCAATACTTCCACTGGAAGCAACCTCTTTAGTCGTTCACAGTTGCAACACTTACTTAGCCACAAACATTTCACTGCAGTATGAGCATCTCCCACGTAGCAATGCATCGCCTCATCGTCGTTGCACTGCCTCATGTCCTCTTATGCGGGAGTTACTTCTTGCGTACGTCGTCAGCAGCGGCACGTCATTGCGAAAAGCATCGCGTGCTGTCTGTCGGAGGTGGTAATGGAAAAGTTTAAGGCCAAAATGAGCGCGAAAACGCCCTTCGTTAAAGTACTACCATTGTCATTCAGAGTACTTTAATGAAAATCGAACCGATTTTTCTGCGCAACCAACCCTGGAATTTTTTGAAACGAGCAAATCTCCCATGGTCGTGACCACTGTCGCCCAAGACGCCCCCGTGTCGCTGTCGGGCCTCTTTGCCGCCAGCAGTGACTCCGAAGTCGATGAATTCGAGAACGAGTTCGAGATCCAGAATATCTCCATCGGAGACGATATGTACCGCATCCGCGTTTTCTCGTTCCACGAAGCCAATGCCAACAAAGTTTGGCCAGGCATGTTTAACCTTGCCAACTTTATGGATTCCCATGCTCGGTACAGCTCGGGTCGAATCATGGAACTCGGTGCTGCAACCGGTGCTTTAGCGATCCATTTGCGCTCTGCCCCCCGAAACTACGACGTCACGACAAGGTACGGGAGGTCGAACGTTTACTCGACCAGGTCATCACGCCACTGTAGCGATATCTGCGATGACGGCGCTGTTGCGGCCAACATTGCGTTCAATTCGGCTCTAAACGGTACTATACTGAGATTGCTTTCGTCTGTTTATAGCTCTCGTAGGACAAGCGCTTGGATGCCATTATGCACACACGTGGGGCACTGGTTGGGATCATCAAGGGCATATTCGATTCGTGATTGCTTCCGACATTCTGCTATACGTGAGGTAGACCTGCTTCCTTACACCCACCCCTTTCGTTGCTGGTACAATCGAGGTGTGATCCACACTTAGCGCATATGGAGCGCTTGTGGAAACCCTTCTCGAAATCTTCGAATCAAACGAAGCGGAAGAATTTCTCATGAGCTGGCGCCGCCGCATCGCAGACTCGGCGATCTTCTTCGAACTCATGAAGGCGGCGGGATTCCGGGTCCATCACCATGGGTCTTGCGTGTACTCGTTCTTCAAACCCGACGTGTTGAGCCCATACCTTCAGTCTCTGCTCGTTCTCCCACCCGATGTGTTCAAGTAAATGGTTACATAAAAACGCCCCCAAGGGGCACAAGATTTCAATTCATTTTATTTGGTGCAATTCTTCACTTTATTATCCAATCAAAACTTTTCATATAGTTTCGTCTTCATAATTCAAATGTAAAATACGTTGATTCGGTCGCCCGCTTCATGGCAGGGTGCATCAGGATGTCGGGGTTGCCGCAGCCGTCCCCTGCACAACATGAGGAAGGCAGCGCAAAGGTGATGGTGGGTTCCTCGGTATTCTTCAGTAAACATCAGGTGGGTGAATGCTGCCAACATGGCGGCAATCGAGTGCTCCTGATCACGATACCGTCAGGAACTGCAACGCGATATGACCGTGCTCCTGCTCCAACATCTTCAAGGTCCTACGTCATCCCCATCGCCGAAGCATATTCGTATCCTAGATGCGCTATCAGGTTGCGGTATTCGTGCGATACGGTGCGTCTCTAGCGCATCTTCGTTGAGCACAACTGTCAAATAGCTACGCGTTGGAGGTCCCGCTCGTGGCAAGTGTGGTGGCCAACGACGTGGACGCGGACGCTGCTTCTTCAATTCAACAGAATATCCTTCGCAACCAAGTTGCGCATGTCATTAAGCCATCCCGCATGGATGCGATCGACTGCATGAGGAGGACGAAGAACGGTGGGCGGTATGACGTGATCGACCTCGATCCATTTGGACCTTGCGCGTCATTGCTCGCCAGCGCCATCGCGACCGTCTCGACAGGTGGGCTCATTTGTGCCACTGACACGGACATGCAGACTCTTCTTGGGAAGACGTCCCATGCTCATGCCCAATGCCACGCCCAGTATGGTGCGGTCCCTGTCACCGCAGCATACGGCAAAGAGCTCGCTATTCGCATTGTGGTTGGAGCCGCTGCAGCAATGGCTACCGCGTGCGATCGGTACATTGAGCCAGTGCTATGCACAGCCGTGGAATTCTTTGTCCGCGTTCATTTCCGTGTCCACGACCTTCCTCCGCAAGGAGGCTGCGTCATGCCCGTCAAATTGTCCGTCGTTCATCAATGCATACGTTGCAGCTTCTTTCGGTTGCGTCCTCTCGGTAAAGCCACTGGCGACAGCCGCGACGATGGGCAAGACTCTTCGCCAACGTGCCCAGTCTGTGGCGGTTTGCTCCAGGTACCATGTTGGCGAACCTTCACGTCCCACCCATCCTCGCATAGGTTGGGGGCCCGTTGTGGACCGGGCCGCTTCAAGACAAGCCCACAATAATGTCCATGGTGGCAAATACATCAGCCGCGTCGCAGTCAACGCCTGCATTCAGGTGAGCCAGGTTCAACCAGCCTACCCTTCTTGTGCCAGCACTTCATGCGTTGGTTGTAGCGTCGTTCGTTCGATTTCCCAAGAAATGCTCGGCGACGTGGATGACTTGGTTTTGTCCATTTCAATCCCCAAGTTGTTTCGACCATATAAAGGGGTGGTAGCATCCGTGCCGTCCAAATTTGCCTTCCTCAAGGCGTTAACTGCCCTTGGATATGCCGCGACATCGACTCATTTGGATCCGACGGTACCGCATCGATGTCACAGCCGCCGAGTAAGCCAACACGACGTATCGTAGGGCACCAAAACCAACGCGCCCTTGCTTGTAGTGTACCGCGTCGTTGTGACGTGGCTCCACGCACACGAGTGTTTGGCGACATCTCCGATCCTGCCGAGTGTTTTGCCCCTTCCTACCACCGACTTGACATTCCCCCCTCGTGACAGCCAGAGTAAGACACACGTCTGCATGCACGACGCAACAATGATGGCATGACACCTCACGTTGGGTTTTCTGCCAGACTACCCCGTCGCGTTCGCTCCGCGTATCAAGTGCCTCGTCGACCACACGTGGCATCGTCCCGTGGCTGCTCAGCAAACTCGGACGGACGACGTGAGAGGTCACACATGGCATGTGTACGAGAGCACATTCGAGGCGGTGGTCGCAGTACTTGCCCAAAGCCGCGCCCAGGATTGTGTTGTACTTCATGGCCACCGCTATGTCTTGCCGTCTTCGTTGCATATTCCGTCCGGTATCACGGTCCAAGGCCGACCAACCGCCCCGCGTTCGTTTAACACTTGACGACTAGTTTGGCACCGTTCACAGCCTTCAATACTTGCTTTGTGTAGACACGACGATGGTCGGTCAGATTGTGGTGAAGAATTCGTCGCATGTGACGTTGCGGCACTTACACATTCACTGCCCAGCGCCACTGCCAAGTGCTGCGGCGCCGGCGACTGGTATCGAGGCATCCAAGCGACCGGCGCGCTTCCATCCAGTCTTAATTGCATCTTCGTTCAACGTCCAGTTGGAGCAATGCACTATCTCGTGTGGACGGCATGCTCCTGTGCTTGCGTGTGTTGGCATCGTCGATGGGTCGACAAATGTCGGGCTCACGACATGCGCGATCCATGCTGGACCTCAAGCGGGGGCATGCGTCGCAGGTATTTCTGAATGGACTACAATCCCCCCACCAGTGGAATATGCATGGTGCGGCTGGGACTGAGCGCTGAACTCAGGCAAATCCAAGGTGGTCGTACGAGATTGCACCATCGATGACGTGGCGGGCTGTGGCGTCGACGTGCAAAGCGGCAGCGAAGCGTATGTGGTGGGCACGCGAGTGGCGAATTGCGGCAAGAGTGGTCTGTTTGTACACTCGTTTGCGAGTTTGCTCTTGGAGGATAGCCACATCGATCGCAACGGCATGGCGGCAGTTGAAGGTAGTTGCGCCAATCGTGCACTCGTTCCCAGCCATTCGTTTTCAGACTCTTCCAATGATGCATGCACGTAGTGACGACGCAGGCGACTGCAATCCTCCGGCGAAATGTACTCAGTCGGGGCAAGAAGGGCGGTCTACTTGTTCACTCCAGTGGACGTGTTGAATTAGCGGAAGCCAACGTCGTGACCAAGAATGCGCTGGCCGGTGTGGATGTGCGGGGTGTCGGCAGTGTCGCCGTGGTATAATGTCCGTGTGACGAAGGAAACGCCTTCACCTGATGACCGCAGATCAAGCACAATCACGTGTGCAATGGCCGTGCAAGCGGCGTGTTTGTGTCGGACGATGGGGCGGTGTATTTGCACGACAATGCCATTCTTGGAAACAAGCGAGCAGGAATCGAAGCGGCCGACGCCGTCGTGTATCGAAACGGACATGACGATGCAAGTGCGACGGCTGGCAACGGCATACCTGAGCTTGGGGATACAAGACAGCCCTCGGCAAGGTTGGAGCATGGATGAGAGACTTGTCTGCATGTTTCGTACGTAGTGCCGAGCCATAGTGTGCGTGTGCGGGCAGATTATGACGCCGCACGTCGGTCGTCGGAGCTAACGCACCACGCGTAAAACGAACGGAGTTCGTCGTTTTGTCTCCATGCCAAGTGGTGTGAACACAACGATGCTTCAACCACGTCAACATGTCATCAACCCAACACGCCATTCCAACATGAAAAAGCAAGTGGCGCCACGATATCGTGACGAAAACGAGGGCGTGCATTAGATGCAGCACTATGACATGTCGCGTGGCCTGCAGTCGGGAGGAAGTGCCGCCACCGCCGCAGATCTGCCATTCCATGGACATTTCACGCTTGATCTGAACTGTGATTGGCCAAAATTGCAGAATGTGGACCAATGGCTGGATTCAACATTTCGAGAGGCCGGAAGCGCGTGCGATGCAATCGCAGCCGATGCAGTCGCAGCAAGACAACGACCCGGACGCGTTCTCGTATGCGTTTGTGGAGCAGGACGAAGACGACGACTATCTGAAGGGGGGGGATGGGCATACCGACATGGATCACATCCACATGCAACAGATGCAGCTCCAGATGGACCAGTTGAGCAGTACGCTCATGGGCAACTTGGACCTTGAGGAGGACTTTGAAGGTGGTGGACAAGGCGTGAACATCCCTGTGCAGCTTCCGTCGCACGCGTGCGCGTACTGCGGGCTACACGACCCTGCAAGCGTTGTGAAATGCGTTGCAACGGACAAGTGGTTTTGCAACTCGCGCGGGAACACGAGCGGAAGCCACATCGTGCAGCATTTGGTGCGATCGAAGAACAAGGAAGTGAGCTTGCACCCAGACTCGCCGCTCGGAGAAACCGTTCTCGAGTGCTACAACTGTGGCTGCCGCAACGCGTTCCTCTTGGGGTTCATCCCTGCGAAACAGGACTCTGTCGTCGTGCTGTTGTGTCGCGACCCGTGTCTGCAAATGAACGCGCTCAAAGACATGAGCTGGGACATGACGCAGTGGTTGCCACTCATCGAGGACAGAAGCTTCCTTCCGTGGCTCGTAAAGGTCCCCACGGAGCACGAGCAGCTCCGGACGCGGCAAATCACGTCGACCCAGATCGCCAAGCTCGAAGAAGGTAAGCAACTGTCTTTTCTCGTTGCCCTGTCTTGCCGTCCCATGTCGTGGTGTGCTCTTGGATCCTGCCTTGCTCACATGAACGTTTCCAACGCTGCGAAATAATCGTTTTCCGACCCCATAAACTCACCGACGTGTTGCATTAGTCTGGCGCGAACACCCCACGGCGACTTTGGATGATTTGGATCGACCTGGAGTCGACGACGAGCCGAATCCGGTGCTGGAGCGGTACGACGACGGGTATCAGTATCAAAACATCTTTGGGCCGCTGGTCAAGATGGAGTCGGACCACGACAAGAAGATGAAGGAGTCGCAGACGCAAGAAAATGTGTTTGTTCGGTGGGACATTGGGTTGAACAAGAAGCGGAACGCGATCTTTACGACGAACCGGCCGGACTCGGAGTTTCGGCTCGTCCCGGGGGATGAAATCCGTCTGCGCCTTGGCGGCGGGTCCGCGATGGTGTACGGGAAGGACTGGGAAGGAACGGGACACGTCCTTCGGTTGGACGAGTCGGAAGTGACGTTGGAAATGCGCAACTCGCATGTTCCTGTACGGTGCATGCGTTCACATGACAGGCACGTTATCGAGTTTGTGTAGGTCGAGATCACGGACGGGTACTGCGTCGACTTTGTTTGGAAGGCCACGTCGTTCGATCGCATGCAAAGCGCAATGAAGACGTTTGCCGTCGACGATACGTCGCTGACGGGGTACTTGTACCACAAACTTCTCGGGCACGAAGTTGAAATGCAAACGTTTCGGACAAATCGAAACGGGGCCGCGACGGCGAGTGGCAGCGGTGGGCTCTCGGTGCCCGGTCTCCCCGAGTTGAATCCGTCCCAGCTTTTGGCCGTCAAGGGGGTACTCCAGCAGCCGCTCAGCCTCATCCAAGGCCCCCCTGGGACTGGCAAGGTACGGACTGGGATGCATGCCTCGTCGCAACGATATCTAGTTTTTTCGGTAAGCTTTCTGTGCTGTGTAGACAGTGACGTCGGCATCGATCGTGTACCATTTGGCCAAGCAAAACAACGGACAAGTTCTTGTGACGGCACCGAGTAACATTGCAGTCGACCATTTGACCGAGAAGATTTCGGCGACGGGGTTGAAAGTCGTGCGGTTGGCCGCCAAGAGCCGCGAGGCCGTTGCATCCATCGTTGAACACTTGACGCTGCACACCATGATCAAGTCGCTCGTGTCACCCGACAAGGCCGACTTGCGAAAGCTCATGCAGCTCAAGGAGGAACAAGGGTACGTGTTGAGCTCAATACTTGCCATGAATGCTCCGTTGCGAAGTCGGCATTGGCTGGATTGAGGGTCTGGCTTGGTCATGGAGAGCTCATGGTGTCGGTGGTATTCGACAATCGTAGAGAGTTGTCGTCGCAGGATGAAAAACGATTCAAGGCACTCAAACGGAACGCCGAGCGCGAGATCTTGCAAGCAGCGGATGTGATCTGCACCACGTGCGTTGGGTCGGGCGACCCGCGACTGTCCAACTTTCGATTTCGCCAAGTTTTGATTGATGAAGCCACGCAGGTTGGTGCGTTGTCGAAAGGAGTTTGGTCGAACTCATGGTGGACCAGGCGACCGAGCCCGAATGTTTGATTCCAATTGTCCAAGGGGCCAAGCACGTTGTGATGGTGGGCGACCACATGCAGTTGGGGCCGGTCGTGATGAACAAGAAGGCGGCCAAGGCGGGGCTGAACCAGTCGCTGTTTGACCGGTTGATTCGCCTGCAGCACCGACCGTTCCGTCTGCGCGTGCAGTATCGCATGCACCCGTGCTTGTCGGAGTTTCCGTCCAACATGTTTTACGAAGGCGAGCTCCAGAACGGTGTGAGCACAAGCGACCGCATCCTGAAGCACGTGGCATTCCCGTGGCCCAACCCTCAAAAACCCACCTTTTTCTACATTTGCTTGGGCACGGAAGAGATCAGTTCGTCGGGAACGTCGTACTTGAACCGCACGGAAGCCAGCAACTGTGAAAAGATCGTGACACACTTCCTCAAGGCCGGCGTGCTGCCGTCTCAAATTGGTAGGTTTATCGATCGTGTCGTTCGAGTGCGTTTCCGGCGTGGCATGCATGGCTGGTGGATCATTGCAACGAGTCCATCGCACTGTCGGGGGACTTCATTCGAGCGTGGGTGTGCTGACTGTGTCTGAACGTAAGCGAGCGTCGTTCGTGTGGCTGGAACGCAGTGCTATCGATGCGACTTCTTTTTTCAGTGGCATGCCATGAAGTCGGCCTTACTTGTATGTCCCTTGGGTAGGCGTCATTACTCCGTACGAAGGCCAGCGAGCATATATAGTCAATTTCATGCAGCGCAACGGCCCGATGCGCGCGCAATTGTACAAGGACGTGGAAGTGGCGTCGGTCGATTCGTTCCAGGGACGGGAAAAGGATCTAATCATCCTCAGCTGCGTCCGCAGCAACGAACACCAGGGCATTGGGTTCCTCAGCGACCAGCGCCGACTCAACGTGGCGCTCACGCGAGCCAAGTACGGCGTCATTCTATTGGGGAACCCGCGCGTGCTGGCCAAACAAGAGCTCTGGAACGACCTGTTGAACCATTATCGCGACCAGTCCCTTGTCGTGGAAGGGTCACTGAACAACCTCCAGCCGAGTTTCATGCACTTTCCACGGGTCGAAAAGCGCACGGATCGCGGCGGCAGTCGTGCCCATCATCACGACTACCCGTCCTCGCGTAGCCAAGCGTTTAGTCGAAATGGCACACCACTGCCGCCGTTGGACTCGCGCTTTGATCCGCGCTACGACGCCAGCGGAGCGCTGCCTCCGCCGAGTATGCCACCCCCCCCACAACTAGGGCGTGGGCCGGTTCCGCCGTACGGAGGCAAGCCGCCTCCTCGGAACTACCATCCTTCTGCGAGCAGCTTGGCCGGCCCGCTGACCCAAATGGAAGAAGCCAACCTCCATCTCGGTTTGATCGACGACGGGGTGGATGGTCCGTTCACCCAAGCGGCGACCCAGTCGTTTTCGCAGTTCTCGATGGGGGCTGGTGGTATGTCGCAAGACCCGTTCCAGTACGACGCCGACTACAAATCGCAAAATATGTCGCAGGACACCAGGTCGAGTGGGTTTTACTGAAATCGCGGGGTGGCTGGGAACTCGCGCTGTTTGGACAATGGCGAAGAAAGTGCTGGTTAACATCAGCGCGGGCAATCAACGAGGCGGCGGCTTTGTTCGTCATGAGGTGGCCATCGAGGCGGGCGACGGACGAAGCCCGCTGAATTCGGAGGACTAACTGCTAATGCATCATCATCCATTCTATCATCGGCATCCAAACGAAGGAGCGCCAGGGCTTGCCGATTACCCTCGGTCGCCAGCGCCTTTCACTTGTTTGTGCGAATGCGTCACAATTGTCCCACGTGAAAAAGATTTCTATGGAGTGTCCATGCTCCACAATCTTTTTTACGCATTTTTGAAAAGTTTTGACCAATCGTGTGTGTTGATGTCCTCCGGTCATTCGTTGAAATATTTTTTTGCAGACGCATTTTTGTCATGGATTCCCTGAAAGTTGCGTCAAGTGCGCAAACTCGAACGAGCCAATCCGGTGGCGAGATTAAAGCCAGCACACATTTGCAATCTACGTCGGCCGACGACGACTGACTCGCGTCCGGCCACCACAGCGCCGCCGCCGTCACTGAACTGGGTAAGTCTGTACGATGCACAAGATCACATGCTACATGGCGTTGGGCTCACGACCTGTACAGAAGAAGAGCCATCACGTGGACATGACGTGCGCATGGGGTGAAGCTGGCGACCAGTGTTGCCCGTTCGTTGTAATTATTGCCACGAGTGTTGGAAGTGTCCTCGCGTGTGTGGCGTGCATGGCGCTCGCTCTGTACATTTGGCAACCTCGCTTGAGTCCAGCACATCAGTTTCCAGCCCCCGACGATGGCGGGGCCGTTCGCATCACGTTGCCGCACCATCTCGCGACAGGACACTCGACTCCAATGGACCTCGATATCCGTATCTACCCTCCTGGTAACGCCACTGCGTCCGCGACCACCATGCCGACACCGCACGACGTTGTTACCCATCCGGATTCGTCGCGGCGGCACAAGCAACTGAGCAAGTCTCGACCGCTGTCTTCGTCCAATTCTGCAGCCCATGCCCGCCAGCGACAGCATCCCCAGCTGCGCGACTCAATCACGATGGACTCAATCAACTACTTTACGACAGATCCACCGTGTGTATCTTCGTACCGACCGTCCACTGTCATCTCCCAGTTCTCGCAGTACGCATTCAGCGAGCTGTCATCCGAAGCGTCCAACAACATGAGCAGCGTCGCAGGGGACGGCATTCTGTCGTCGTACATGCCGATCATGGATGAGCAGCGGCACCTCCATGACGACGACATAGCTGACTACCACCACCCATCTCGGCATTATCCACATCGACACCCGACCAAGCTCGACTCGACAACGTCCCAAGCGTCGTCGAATGCGACATTCATGCCCAAGTCGTTCAAGAGTCGATCCTCTTTGAAAGGTGTTGACAGGCAGTACCTCAGCGGAGGAAAGCAATACCACCACAGAACGAGCCGATTGGCAGGTACGAATGCCGCTGCCATGCCGTCTACGCCGCAAGATAAGCGGCTGTCCACGCGCGCCCTCGTCGACTCGGATTTGCAGTCTTACACAAGTGCGTCTATCATGATGGAGTCGCCGTCGGTGGTCAGTTCCACCGTGACCGAGGTCATGGAACATCGACCAGGTGCATCGACAACGTCGGGCTTGCAGCCACCATCAACATAGCGCGACCAGATCGTCAGCTAGACAGAAGAGTAGCAGGTTGGACTCGGAATTCAACGCAGGCCTTTATTTAATCCGACGTGTGCGTGGCTCCTGTGGACGGTCGCTTGGGCTTTTTTCGAGGACCGACCGCCGCATGATGCGATGTCATGTTGCCCGAGTTCGCGACCATCGTGGCTTCGTTCAGTCCGCGATGCATATATACGCGGAGGAGCGCGGAGCAGTACGCCATCAATTTGGCCATGTCGTCTAGCTCATGGGGCTGGAATCGACCGAGCACGTACTGATCGAGCTGAAGACCCGGCGGAGGGTTGCCGTTGTTGCTGGAGTTTTGAAACCACGAAGGACAGCCGACGCCGATCTTGAGACGTGCAAACTTCTCCGACGCGATGCACTTGATGATATCGCGCACGCCATTTTGACCACCGTGGCCGCCCTTGGCCTTGAAGCGACACGTGCCAAACGGGAGCGAGATGTCGTCTGTGACAACGAGGAGCTCGTCGTGCTTGTTCATCCCGAGTGCATTGTTTTTGAGGCTAGATCGTGAACAGGGCAATGGTCAAGGACGCGAGGAAGATGCAAAACGCACCGGAATCGATGTAGATCCATGTAACTTCGCACGGACATACCCGAACGATTCATGTACGTTGATGGCAGGAGCCCATGGATGTCGACAACTGGGTAGGGGACGCCCTCATCCAGCGTGCGTTTCTTGCGACGCTCCGATATCAGATCAATCAAGTCATCATCCTTCGCGTTTGCAAACGCCAGCTGCACTTGGACGACTTCGCCATGCACAGCTTTCACATCGGTCCATGGATCAGTCGTGTGCTGCTGTAGAAAATGCATCGCCGCCATCTTGCCCACGTTGTGCCTACACTTTGAGAAGCAGCTCAGTCGACTGCCACGCAGCTCGTTCCTGCCCAAACACACCTCGTCAGCTTGAATTTCTCGCCTGGATTTCCAAGGCCGACAAGGAGACGGCGCACGACCGGTGCCACCGTCGCCTTTGCCGCGTTGTCGATAGCGGTCATGCTCACTTGCAGTGCTGCACTAGTTTTAAAATCTGCAGAAATATTATTCATTTTGTGAAATGAACTCTAGCTTTGTATTCCACTATTGCGTCATCGAAAACATTTGGTGGTCATGTTTAAAATACAAACCTTGAAGGAAGTGTGTTCAACACAGTCGCGATGGTGGCAAACCAACACCTGCCAGCCATTCTCCGCGCGGCGAGGCCATTCTTCGTCATTGCTGGCCCGTGCGTGCTTGAGTCGGAGGCAGTCGTGCTGCAAATTGCCAACAGGCTCAAGGCGATTCGAGACGACCTCGGAATCCCCGTGGTCTTCAAGGCCAGCTTCGACAAGGCGAATCGTCAGGACCTCGCCAGGTACACAACCCGACCCATGCAGTACTCGCTTGGACAATGCCCACCGTCTGTGTTAGCTATCGTGGCCCGGGGCTTGAAAAGGGCTTGAGCCTCTTGCAGCATGTGAAAGCACACACGGGACTACCGCTCCTGACCGACGTTCATGAGGTTGCCAGAGCACTGTGACGACTGCGGTGTAACGTGCTGTGTCCTTGCAGACGTACCAAGTGGACGCTGTGGCACAAGTCGTCGACATTATTCAGATTCCAGCGTACCTCTGCCGGCAGGTCGGGCTGCGTCATAACGACGCACCTCAGCGCATCGTGCATGCTCGTGTAGACAGACTTGCTCGTTGCCGCCGCGCGGACGGGTAAATTGGTCAACATCAAAAAAGGCCAAATGACGTCGCCAGCCACCATGGTGCACACGACCTTCGATCATTCCAAACTCACTCACGATAGCTCCTCGCCGCCAAAAAGGTGACGACGACCACTGGCCACGGCGGTGGGTTCCTTTGCATTCAATTGTGGCTGGTGGGTTGACTGCAAGTAGATGTCCTTCTCACGGACAGAGGCACGATGTTTGGCTATGGCGATCTCGTCGCTGACCCGCGCAACATTCCCCGGCTGCGGCAAAACGGCGGCTTAGTGGTCCAAGACGTCACCCACAGGTCGGCCCCCTCTGCCATTCTCTTCGATGTCGTGGCTTTCGAATATGAAAGCCAAGCGATCCATGTGTGTTCTCATGGTTCGAGCATGGCAGTGTGCAACGAACGGGCGGCAACACGAGCACGAGCACTGGGGACCGCGAATTCATCCCGACCATTGCACGCATGGCCGCGGCAGGTACCATCCTCGTGTGGGTGTCCGACCTCTGTGACGTCTGCGCGATGCTAGTTGGAGTGGACGGGCTCTTCATGGAGACGCATCCGGACCCGGCAAAAGGCCTGAGCGACGCCACAACCATGTTGCCGCTGGACGAGCTCGAGCCATTGCTCGAAGAACTCATCGCGATTGCAAACGCGTCGAAAGGTAATCCATCCAAGCAACGATAGATCCTCGTCCAGATCAAGCCCACGCATTGCCTTGAATTCAATCGTGCCGAATCTTTACGTCCTTTAAACTGTCCTCGACCTGCGGCAGGCTATACTCGGCCGGCCACAGTTTCTTGAGCATGCGGTCGACGCGGCGGTACAATCGAGTCGACTGCGGGCCCCTGCGGTGCCGTCGATTCTTCGGCACTTTCGGTCTCCTCGGTCGACGGGAGTCTTTGCCAGTTGGTTTGGCAGAAGTGCCGTCGGGAGTCGACATGGCGGCCAACACGTCGGTGCGCGTGGCTTGGTACGCTTCGACCGTCTGCACGGTCTACACCATGCGTTCACAAATGATGAGCGGTGAGGGGGTGGACTGGGCATGCGAGACATGTACCTTGAGCCGCTGGAGCAGGTTCAGTCGAAACTCGGCAGCCACGTTGTCCTTGGCGAGGCTGTTTTGCATAGCGAGTGGAATGGGTGCGATTGCCGCCATCCCGTGCACCTCTTCCGGTCCGTCGTCTTCAGGCTCGTACGACGCCCTCGCCACTCGAGGCTTTGTGGGGGGGGATCTGAGGCGCGTGGGCGGCCTGGTTACCGCTTCTGCCTTTTTCCGCACTTCGTCTGGAACCTACAAGGTGGCAAAATCAGTCTACATCATTGCAGCCCACACTCCAACGCACTTGGAGCTTTGGTGCGGCCATCTGTCCATGGGACTCGCAGATCCGCGCTTGGTTGTTTGCCGCGACTTGCCAGTCCTTGAGAATTTGCTCTCGTGGAGTGGGGAGGGTGAGAGTTGCGTGGTGGATTTGAACGCTTGACACGATCTAGACGAAGCCGTCGGACGACCATGGATTCATTCGCACGTACGGCAGTCGCCGCCACGCGAAATCGCATTTTCAACGACGCCTTGGCGTCCTCTTCTTTGTCGGGTTTGTGCAGGATCGGTTTGTTGCCACGGAGCACGCGCCGCCGCTCCTGTGCAAACTCTTCAGCCTTTTGTTTGTCGGTCTTGCCTTTGCGTTTCTTTCGTATGTTAGCTTTCTCTCTGGCGGCAATCACTTTGGTGCACCGAGGGTCCCCTGGCAAGTCGTCCACTCCACGTGAAATCGTGCGCCAAATTCTCGAGCATGGACATACCAGTGTTGTGGTCGCCACTGCCGCACCATCCACACAGCACGTGTGCATGCTTCATCATGGCGCGGGTTGATCTAGCCATGGTGCATGCGCTCGTTACCCATCCAACGCACGTCGGTGTCGAGTCTTACATGGTGAGGAGCAGGCGGGGGTGCGACACCGCGATCGCTACGCGTGTTTCGCGCCAGTGATCACGTGCTTGCGCAACTTGTTTGAACAGATTCAGTGCCGTCACAACAGTCTCGAGCCGATCCACGAGGAAGACGTCGACCCACGTCGCGCGCTACAGTGCAAGAAACGTCACTCCAGCGAGCCAACGTTGCTACTTCCACACGTACGTCCATGACGAGGGCCTTGACGTCAGTGACTGACGCGAGTTATGTGAGCCATGCGAATTCACAACGGGCGAGGGGGGTCGCCTTACTCGCTCGTAGGTCGACTTTGCTATGGGATTGATTGTACAACAACGCGTGCTCCCCTAGCAAATCGTTGTCTTGTGAGTCCGAGGTGCACGGGGCCGTCTCCGCCGCACCGCAAATGTCGTGCTCTTCGTACAGCGCGATCTCGACACTCACACGCTTGCGCTTGAGTTCGCTGAGCGGGATGCCATGCCCAGCAGAGTCGGGAACGGACGTCGTATCGGCCAGCAAAGTCGACGTTGGGGCCCCGACGTTAGCAGAGGGCCCCTTGGCTGCCCCCTTTTTGTTTTTCTCCTCGACAGGAGTGTACTTGATGGCAACACCGTGTTCGTCCATGAGGCACACCATCGGCATCGACTCCTGGACGATGCCCGAGTAGATGAAATACATCACGTTTGCCTCGTTGCCGTGGCGCAACAGAAAGCTCTACGGGGCGTATCGTAAGCCAGGTCTTTTGCAAGAGATATTGGAATTTGTACGAACGTCGGCGGCGATAGTCACTTGGCGGAGTTTGTTGGAAAAGCGCTGGACATCGCCGTGGCTCCACGATTCAAAGTAAAACAAATCTTCGAGGAACTCGTACTGCGTGAACCCGACTGTGTCGCCGTTGCTGGCTCGCACGAGGCGTTGGTACGCGGCGCGTTTGAGGCATATAAACGATGTGACCGTCGTGGAAACGACCGTGCACGTGCGCTGGGCGGTCGGCTCCATCACCGCGAGCTCGCCAAATGTCCCGCCCGACCCGATGAATCGAATGAACTTGCCAAACTGCTTGAGTTGATGGGCGGCGTCACTGTGCAAGTGCCGCGTACTGGCCGACACGTTGTTGGCCGCGGATGACGCTATGTTGTCATCTAGAAGCGCGCGCTGCAAGAGCAGCTTGACATCGTCTTCGAACGGCTTGGCCTGCTTCTTTTCGTTCTCGTCCACGTACAACGCCACTTGGCCCGAAATGATAATGTAAAACACGTCACCAAAGTCCCCCTGGTAGCAGATCACGCTGTTGGGTGGCGCAGTGTACAAGGTCATCTCGCGGCAAATCGTCTTGCAAATGACGTCCTGGATTCCCGAAAAGAGCTTGTTCGTGCTCCCGTTCTTGAGCACCCACTCGAACAGGTTGTCGATTTCTACGACGTTCGTCTTAATTTCCAGTGTAAACACACCAGTTGTGTTTTCGATACCTTCCACCGTTCGCATGTCGGGCCGTTTCCCGAGCACTTTCAGCAGCATTTGAGCGTCCGCGGTCATCGGGAGATTGTTGTGCTGGCTGGCCAAGAGCCTTTGCTTCGACCCGACCAGGCCTCGGGACGTTGACGCTTGGACATCTCGCATGGCATGCAACTTGACACGGCTTCCACGCTGGTCGGTCATGTTCGCCTTTGCCAAGGTTATGACGTTCAGTTACGTGGACAGTTACGCGTTTCATTTTTTCACCACAGTCGAAAGGTCGCGAATCAAGCATTTGTCGGTTGGAGTCGATGGTCAGACTGAGGGGGAACAATGCATCGCTGCGGCGATGTCGCTTTGGCTTGTACTCTTTGAGAAGGCACTGTATTACGTGTACATGTGAGGAATGTGGTGTGGAAGCCATTATTTGATACAACATGTGGCCACCAGCATTTCAGCCAAGGGGGCGCGGCAGATGTGCTTGAGCAGGCGACGATACTTGCTCACACTGTAACATCATTTCTCGGGAATGGCATGAATCGGAAGGACTCGTTGGAATTAGGACCAAGCCGGGGTTCAGACTCTATGCTTTCGGATGAACATGGCGCTCGCTGGAGAAGGTTGGTCCAGTACGGGAAGGCCATCCAAAGAGTTCGTGTGCAGCATTCATCTACGTTACGATCAGGGAGATAACCACGTAGCCATAAAAAGTAAATACGCCTCGTTGATCGACGAGCAATGTGGTAGTTATACGACAAACGACGCCATCGCTTCGACCGCCAACGCATCGTCATCCACGCGCTTGGCATGCATCAGGCACAACCCGTTTCGTTGAGCCCACTTGTCGCAATTGTCCGTGGCACATTTGGCTCCTCCTCCGTGCTGCCGACACAACTGGCGCATGTGCGCTTTCTTCTCACACCCTTCCACCAAACACGGCCGTCCACCACCATGCAGTTTGCATAAGCCTTTGCTCTGGGCAGCGCGCTTGCACTCGGCGACACTACACCGCGAGCCACCGCCGTGTCGAATGCACATGCCTCGACTTTGCACACTTTTTGTACAGCCGACAACTTGGCACCGTTTGGATCCGCCGTGGCGTTTGCACTTGCCGTATGCCCGGGCCTGGCTTCTACATCCCGTATGATCGCAAACTCGCCGTGGCAACGAGTCGGTCGGTGCCTTGTCCGAGCGCGGTACGCGAGGAGAGGTCGCAGGAAGTCGCAACAACGGCAGCATCGCGATGGTGTCAGGGATGATGTCTTGGTATGCGAGCGACACCGACCATTCGGTCGATGCTGGGTTGTCGCTGCTGCTCATCACTGGAAGATGGTCCATTGCCCATGGCTTGGAGTCTGATGCGTCAGGGGGTTCCCCCAATGTCGAGTTCGGCAGGGAGTGCATCGAAGGCTCTCCACCGAGCAAGTCGTGCAATGCAAAACAAAGCCCGTCGTGGGGAGGCGTTGCGCTCGGGGGCGACACCAGCATGGGTCGAGCAATTATCTGAATGAACGGCGAAAGACCAAACCGAGAACGGACGCCCCGTCCCATAGCCCAACGGCCAAAGTTTATGACACATGACTTGGAAAACCGAAGCCATTCCGGCAACGCTGAGTGAGTTGCTTGATCGTAGTACGAGCTCCCCCCCCGCACGTAGAGCACATTTCGCACTGGAACGACTCACGCCTCCCCGCCCTCGATGCCCGTGTTGGCATAACGTCGAACGGTATTGTTCGTCAAAGCTCGACAGCCTCGAGAATGCCCCGACTCCCATTCCCCCCTTCGCCCCCCAGCACGAGCACCCCTTTCAACACGGGCAGTCCTTTCCAATGCCATGCTAGCACTTCGGGAGTTCGTGCAGCTTGAGAGGGGCAAGACATCGAGGGGGACGGTGACAAGGTGTCGACATCCAAACGTCAACGCGTACATAAGTATGAGTTGGCCATGCAAAGTCGCCGATCCCAACGTCCCCAGGCAGCAACAACATGTCGGCGTCATGATATGGGGCGATGCTTGACCTGCGCACGGGCTGCTGCCGGTGTGACAATGCCAGCGAGAATGGATCCAGTTACGACAGAAGTCTATTGTGACGTTAAATAGTCGAATGGGGAAGCACATCAGTGAGGCGGGTAGTGGTAGCGTCGGCCCATCGAGTCCTCGGGGTCCATGGAGGTGTTGGACAGCATGGTCACTCGTGACCCGTTCACGTCTGATGCGGGATATGTCGAACTGCTGTCTCGCCAGTGACAAGTGTCGCGCCCGCTGTCGCGGGCCGTTAGGGCCGAACCAGTTGCGACACTGTAGCTGCGGACGCTGTACTGGTCGTAGCCGGTGCAAATGGAGCTCTGGGGGCTTTGGGGGAGATATACGAGATGTCGAGGGTACGTCATCAACTGTGGCGGGGGCGGGCGGGGCAGGCCCAACGTGCAGTCGAAGGGGGTGCTGACGTCGCTGCTGTTGTTTGTGTCTGTCTTGCGGAATCGGGATCCCGACGACTTGGACAGTTCGGCATGGAAATCCCAGTGGGGTGACTGTGGTGGGGGACCCTGGAGCATCGCGGCCGATGTCGTCACGTTGCGATGGCGGCGCCAGCGCAAGAAGACGAGAACGATCCCAACAAACACAACGCCGCCCAGCACCGACAGGGCGATCGCGAGCGTGGGGGTGGAGGAGATGGCATCATCGGTTGTCGAAGGGCTGGCGGTCGCGGGCTCGACGACTACCGTATCCACGACGATGGCATTTGTCTTGGTCGGCAGGACGATGAGGATGACAAAAGAGAATGTGCCTGCTGACGGAAACACGACGTTGCCTTGAAAGACCAGACCAGAAGACGCGTTGGGTCCGATCGGTTGACGAGAGCTTTTGCTCGTTGCAGTGTCAAAGGTCGAACACATGTCGTCGCGGCATGTGAACAACGTGGACGTCGCCTCGGTTGGAATTTGAGAGGCCGTCGCAAAGGAGACCGACCAATTCAGAGAATGGGGCTGGTTCGGGACGACGATCGCGCTCGTGTTACGAGCGATCGAGACAGCAACGGTGCAGTCGCGAGGGCTGCCGATGCCGATCAAGTCCTTCGGCGTTGTCGTGGCTGGCAGCGCGCCGATCCAACACGACGTGATGGCCGTCGCAGTGGTCGCCAGCATGGATACGACCCACCACCTCATCGAGAGTATTCCTCCGTCTTCGTGAAATGCCGTTGTGACGGCGCCATGAGGCAACCTGCATCCTTCACTGTCGTTGCGACCATGATGGGTATCCCATCCACTGTAAAACGATGAAAAGTTGTCGACAAATCACACACAATAGATGGAAATTTTGGATGGAAAACCGCCAAAGTGCTGCGACTCGCGACAATTTCCATAAAAAAGGGTGAAAACCCACAACTTCAACATCGTCGGTCGATTTCGCGACGAGAAAGCCGGCCATGTGCCAAGCACAAGTGGGACCTGCGCAGCAACACTCGGTGGGTGCTAGTTGGGTTGGCCACTGCAGAGTGCGTGGCACCCCTTCGAGTGCTTACTTCCCACCGCAACCGTGGACTGGGACGACATCCAACTGGTTTCGCCCACGACAGGACGAGCATCAACTCGGTCAAATCGTGGCATGCAGGCACCGAGAACATGACTCCGAGTGGACATGGGAGAGCGCCAACTGGCCTGTCCATACGCCAAGGTCTCTCAAACAAGGCCGACGTGGCGCCGCGCGTCCCCTCTACGATGCCCACGACACGGCGCGGCATATGGTAGAGAAGCGAAGGGCATCAAACCCACCAACCTCGCCACACATTGTTTTGGTTGGCCCATATCAGCCCCTACTTGCCAGCACTTGCCACCTTTTCCTTCTTGACGACGAGTGTGGAGCCCGTAGGACAATGCTAGTACCTATATCTGGACATGGCGCATGGCCAAGCCAACGCGAGAACGTTGCTGTTATTCAAACAACGACGAGTCTGCCACATGCAAGAGCAGGATCGCCTTGATCTGCTCCGCTGTTGGCCGAAGGGATGGCTTCATGTCGACGCATGCCATCCCGAGCTGCTCTATCCATTCCGGACACGACGAGGAAAACTTGGGGCGGAGTTCGCCGCGGCGCACTTTGTCCATGATCCCGATATCATGGACAAGTTGTCCGTCGGGCGTCCGCGTGTTCCAGAACGGGACTTGGTGTGAATCCATCTCAGACAGAATCATCCCGAACGAGTACACGTCGACGGCAGACGTGTACCGACTGTTGAGAAAGAGCTCGGGGGCCATCCATCGGTACGTCCCGACGCCGCAGCTCCAAGACGCGTTTTCGTCGTCTTCCTTTACCGTTCGGGATAGCCCAAAGTCTGTGATTTTTGCGCCAAGCCGCGCGTGGTCCTCTGCAGTCGCCGCTCTGTCGCACAGCAGGACATTGCGGCTCTTGAGGTCCCGATGAATGACTTTGCGGTGGTGCACGTACGCCAGGCCGTCGGCAATGTCGAGCGCCAGAAGCACCTTGTCGTCCCAGCCGCAGCTGCTCGGCGTCGTCTTGGCGAGGTGCGTGGTGAGGTCGCCTCGCGGCATAAACTCCATGACCATCTTGATGTCGCCGGACGGCTGCCACGACGCCCCAAGGACTTGGCATACGCACGAGTGGTGCAGGTCCACCATGAGACGAATCTCGTTCACAAACACTGTAACGTGGTCAATCGTTTGCGGTTGGGTGGACACGAGGGTCTTGATTGCGACGGTCGCACCGTTGTACCGGCCCCGCCACACTTCTCCATACGAGCCTTTCGCCACAAGTTCGTCTGAGATCAATAGCGAGTCGTCGATGCGAAAGGGGCGCAGCCCTTTCATTTCAAACTTCTCCCCGAGTGCGACGAAGTGCGACATGGACTCGTGGGGTGTGAGCGACGAACGCGTTGGAAGATGCTGCTTGCTCACACGATGCGACGTCGCAGATTTCCGTGGTTGGTCGTCGAATTCGTCGTTTTCGTCGCGTTGGTCACGGGGAAGTGACATGCTCGGCACGCGAAGCACGGCAGGCATCGTGTCAAGCAATGTGGTGAAGCTGTCGGCAGTCTCTGGCGCTTTGAACAGTCCATCTCCGTGGAACTCGTAGTCCTCCTGGAGGTTCTCCCCATGCGTAAACGCTTTCTTGAGCCTTTGTTTGTGCTGCTCTTTCTGAGCGTTGTAATCGGACCGGATCATCGACACAACACGCCAGACAACGAGCAAGAGCTTGGCCAAGCCGACGATGACTCCCACCGAGATCACAATATCATCTGCGGGAGAAAAGTCAACACAAGCATGCTGTAGCGCTCGGAACAGATCAGAAGACGAACCTGGATCGGCCAGTCGGTCGTGCGACGGAGGAAGCGGTGGTTCCTGCTGAGCTAGGGATCTTGCCGTCGCCAAGCTCCCTGGCATCGCCTTGAATGAAGCTCAGTTGTGTTAGCGATGTGCGCTGGCTTTCAATTGGCCATCTCGCGGACGAGGGATGTGACATACTGAAAATACAATATATATGCACTGTTCTACTATAAAAGATCTCTTCATTTTGATCCGTGCGTTATATAAATCTATATCATTCAAGCCGCATATAAATTTTGAATTTGTTAAGTCCTCTTGACCGGATAACAGTTTGTTCATCCGGATATCGGGTGTTCAAGTGACATTGGTGGAAATTCATCGGCTTCAAAAAATGTGGCGGTCGATCGCGACTGCACCGCGACGAGTGGCGCTGGGCCGCCCGTCGTTGGATCATGTGCGTCGTCAGATGTCGTCAGCGTCTCCATACGCCTTGCGAAGTTCGATCTTCATCCCGACCACGAAAGAAGTACCGGCGGATGCGGCCATTCCGAGTCACCAGTTGCTCCTACGTGCAGGATTCATGCGCAAATCGTCGAATGGGATCTACATGATGCTTCCATTGGCACTGCGGTCGCTGGCGAAGTTGGAGGCTATCATCGACAACCACATGCATGCGATTGGGTGCTCCAAGCTGAGCATGCCGAACCTACTTCACAACGAACTGTGGAAGGAAACGGGACGGTGGGAATCCAGCGGCCCTGAGCTCTTCCGCGTCCATGACCGACGCGACGTCGCGCACTGCCTTGGACCTACCCACGAAGAAGTGTTCACGTCTCTGGTCGCGTCCACCGTCACGTCCCCAAAAGCTCTCCCCCTGCGGCTGTACCAAATTGGCCGCAAGTTTCGCGATGAAATCCGACCTCGATTTGGCTTGCTGCGTGCGAAAGAATTCATTATGAAAGACGCATACACGTTCGACGTGGACCGAGAGGGTGCTGAGGTCACGTACAACTTGATGGTTCAGGCTTACCACGCCATTTTGAACGAACTCGACGTACCCATTGCCCAAGTCGAAGCAGACACGGGCAACATCGGCGGAAGTTTGTCGCACGAGTTCCACGTACTGTCTGGATTCGGTGAAGATGCGATTCTGTCATGCGGCACTTGCGACTATGCTGCCAATGTGGAGAAGGCCCGCGGTGTTGTCCGGGACTCGCCGACCCAACCCGCGACCTTTGCCGATGTTGTCGACCAAATCGCCGACTCTGTGGTCATTTCGTACTACCACGAAGCATTGGGATCTTCAACACGCGTGGTGGCCATTTTGACCCCGGCAGGTCGAGAAGTGAATGTTCTTGCTTTGAAGGCGCATTCCGTCGAGGTCGACAACTTGACGCCCTGCTCGGCCGCTTCCATCGATTCCTCGTTGCCCGTGCAATACTTTATCGATTCCGCCGTGGCTGTCCATGGAGCGCCCGCGACGGCCATCGTGGGCGAATTTCGCCAGGCCAAGGAGCACGACGGATGCCCCAACTGTGCGGAAGGAGTTCTAGCTGCGAAACGAGGGATTGAAGTCGGGTGCGTGCATCATGGTCGCTCCAGTAGGTTGCTGACATGATGTAGGCATGTGTTTTACTTGGGCGACAAGTACTCCAAAACCCTTGGTGCAAACTTTATCGATTCGTCGAATCATTCCCAACCCATGGTGATGGGCTGCTACGGCATGGGTGTCACCCGCCTTCTCGCGGCGGCCGTGGAAAGCCTCCACGACTCGCATGGGATCGTGTGGCCACAAGCGATCGTGCCATATCGTGTGGTTGTCGTAGGTTTCGCCAAGAAAGCAGACGATGATGTTGCTGTTGCTGCCAGGGCCATGGCTAGCACGTTGGCGTCAGTGTGGCCCGACGATGTCGTGCTGGACGATAGATGGGGCGAACGGCCTGGGTTGAAGCTGACCGAAGCAGAGCTCATTGGGTACACATGGCGCGTGGTGTTTGGAAAGCGGTTTGCCACGGAAGGACTGGTCGAAGTGCTGTATCGACCAACGATGCAAGTTGACCACGTGCCAGTAGACCGCGTCCAAGCCCTCATCCAACAAAAGCATTAAGATAAAGTTATCATTGCAAGTTACAAACGAGTGGATAAGGCGTGCGTTCAACCCTAGAAATGTCATCAGGTCGGTGGAAAACGATCGAGGACGTACATAACAAGTGGAGTGGGGGCGGGTGGCAACAAGTTCAATGACCCGCACACAGAGCATTGAAATTGAGAGCCTGGCGTAGCTCCACGAACCTGATGCGTCGTGCCGCACGATCCGCAGTTGAATGGGGTGTCAAAGACAGGCTGTGCGACGACAAACCCAAGGGGATTGTTGAGCTCTTGATGCAAAGCGCGAGCAAGCGCTTGGTCGGATGTCGTGGATGGAGGGTCGTTGCCACCTGTCTAGAATAGAAGTAGTGTCATGCACGTTCTTGGGGATGGTGCCATGGTACCTCGCCCGGTGAAGGGCCAGCAATGGAAGCGTGCGAATCGCTGAAACTGCTTCGCTCGAGGAGTTGGACGCTTTCGGCATGTGCCGTGCTCGACACTTCTTCCGCGGTCATCGACGGCTCCTGTTACGGATCCACGGTGCAGTTAATCGGCAAAGATATAGAGCAGACGAGCGTACTTGTCGCCCAGGGTACTCGGCCACATTGCATCGGGGCATGACACTTCGAAAGTGTGGTCAGCTTGTGACAGCATCACGGCATCGCAAGATCCCTGACTTTAAGAGCATGATTTGCATGATGCGCTGGATTGCATACATTATACAAGGTCTTGCGATCGATGGACATACCGATTGCCATTAAACAAGGGGAATATGTCGTTGTCGGCCATTTGTTCGCGCCGTTGAACCCGACGTCCGTTTCACCGGCGGTCGACTCGATGCAGGTCGCCATGATGAGGACCTAAAGATCGTGTTGTCCGCAGTTTTGTGAACGCTGAGTGGAAGCAGTCGACTTGTGCGTAGAAGATCGTCCTGATGCCGCCCCCCCTCGATGCGTCCCGTCAAACGATGGGCGGCAGTTTCATCTCGTTTCATTCGGCGCCGTTTCGGACAACCGCGACACGGGCGCGCGCGCCGCCATGCAGTAGATGGAAAGTCCACAGCCCCCTGCTCCATTCATACCCCCGTTCTTGAAGACGACTGGCGTACATGACGAAGGTGCATTCCAGCCCGACTTTTGTGATACCCCCCGCGACACCAAGCCAAACGCCAGGTGCGTCGGATGGAGTGTACTGGAGCACTTGCCTCACACTGTCGTAGACCATTCACCGCGTCGTCGTCGAGTGACACGTTGTTTGTTTGCGTTCACTATGCCCACCACCTGGAAGCTCTCGCGGCAGCCCCCCCGACAGCATTCATTGTGTGCCGCGTTGGCCGTGTCCTGGAAACATCCAACATGAGCGAGTTCTGGGCCAGTCCCCACGGTGAAAAGCACGCGTATTCCATGGCGTACACGCATTTCGCGAGCACCCGAGTCGTTGACTGTGTACGTCCGGCCGCGTGGGGTTGGGGATTCCCATTTGTCTCGTAGAGCTTTAATCCAGTCTTCAACGAGTTGCTCGTGGTCAGCATCCCTCCACGAGCAATGCAGGAAAAGGACGGAGGATGGGGCATTCGACTCGACCTTGTCCAGCGACCATCCGCAACCCCTGGTGAGGACACGCTCGCGGCGTTTGCGGCGTTGCCGCTTGAAGCAGTTCGCCCGGACACCGAAGTGTCCATGACTGTTGAGTTTCCACACCAACAACAGACCTGTCCCGACCAAGCGCAGATATTCGTGACGCTCTTTCGACAGCGACGGTGCAACGTGGCCACGACGGCCAGCCTTTCCTGACCACGTTTGTAGGGATGCGACCATGTCTCCACAGTGGAATCGGCTGGAATTGACCGTCGACGCTGTGCCTGCCATCCATTCTAGTTTCAAGCCCGAGCAAACGATTGCAGTCGTCCAATTGCTCCCCACGTCCACGAAAACGATCCCTCTCTTGGTGGAATCGCCACTCGTACGATGTCTCGTTCGGTCGACGATCCTCACGACGTGGTTAGCCGTTTCTGACCGTTCGATGCCACACCGACCTCGTCCAAGCGTACGAAAGCACGAATCACTACAGGGTTACCCCCGGCGGATACGTTGACGACAGCATGTTTGCATGGCGGTACCCGACCCTCTTTGACTTTTCAAGTGCCCCAACAGCGTTTTGTTTTCATATTTCGCTCTATGCCCCCAAAGCAACCCCCTCTGTGAGTGACGCGTGTTGGCTTCCCCCCCCCTCTCGTCGATGACGGGGGCGGCTGTTGTAGTACGTGTGCGTGGGGAGCAGTTCTGTCACAACGTTTGCCGTCCCGACGCGGCAAGGGTCCAAAGTGCCCTGGCCATCCATCTTGATACGAATGTCCGATGCGCCATGGGAAGTGCCATTGCACGGTGGGTCACACGATGGTGAAATTGGTAATCTTCACGAGTGATGGCCAGGCATGCTTCGTTGGTGGGAAGGTGCGTCATGGCACGATTTCCGCAAAGAGCGCGTCGTTTGTACGAATCGCCTGCACGCGAACAACCACACACGACCGGTCCCGCAATGGATGGCTGCAATCGCTCGAGGGTTAAATCGGCATCCGATTTCGACCGTGGTCGACACGGGCGGAATAGTTGGGGTCATTGCAGCCATGTATCACTCGCGGGACGTCGACGGCCAAGACTCCGCTTCAACACTGCCGCTGGCGGCAAACGACGAGCCTGTGAAGACTCTGGACGCCAAATGGCACGCGCAGCTACAACGCCTCGTTGAAGACATTGCGTCCAAGCAAGCGTTCATCGACAAGGTACGCCGTTTGTTGTCGTACGCGCCCCGTATGGACCGACTGTGACGGCAAAGTCTCTCTCCAGATGCAGAAAGAAATGGACAAGCGAACGACCGCCATCAAATCGTGTGGGGTCGAAATCGTGGACCTCCGGGTACGCCGACCCAACAGTGGTTGCTTATCTGTACTGACGTCCGGGCTTTGCAGAAGCACCTCCAAAAGAAAGATCAGCTCATTCAATCGTTGCAAGTCAAACTGCACAATTACGAAGCACTGGAGCAGCGGCAGCAAGAGGTAAAGACGGCTGGCTGCGGCAACTTGTGACGTTCTCGATAACGCGCCAGGAAATTCGAATCTGTCTCGACGGGAATGGGGCGAGCGCGACCAGTTTCCCCGTTCTCGCGCAGCACCACACGAAACTACAGAGCAAGCACAACGCCCTGGAGGCGTCTCACGCCGAGCTTTCCAAGAAGCTGCTGGAAGCGAGAAATTTTGAAGCCGAGCTGATCGAAGCCAAGGTTGGCCGCACCATTCGTCGCCATCGATCCTCCGTCGACCTTTCACGGCTTACATGGCGCAACTAGATGCAGTACAAAACCCTGGAGGCGGCTCATTTGGCTCAAGCCAACTTTATCCAAAAGGCCAACGCGGAAATGCAAAAGCTCACCGTGTACAAGGTGCGTGTCGATCGCCCGACTGGACGTGCGCATCTCACCGGCTGCAGCAAACCATCGCGACGCAGGAAACGGTGATTGCCAAGCTCGAAAAGCTCGTCGAGTCAAAGCTGGCCGAGGCCAAGGCTAGCGCCGTTGGGCCGAATGTTCACGTACGCCCCACGATGACATGGTGACGACGGCTGTCTCAACCGTCCAACACAGGCGGAAATCTTCCGGCTGCGGCTCGAAAACTCATACCTTAAGGAGCAACTCACGTACGTGTCTGCGACTGAGCTGCACGCATCAAACTCACGCAGCATCACAAGACTCCGGGCAGCGACGGCCCTTCAAGACGATTCGCACCCTCCACACAAAGGCCGAATCGAGCCTCTTGTCCCGCCCTTGTCCACATCCACGACCAAGCCGTCCATGTCGTCCAGAGCATTGCAGCCGCTTCCAATCAACCCCCGTCGCACGACGTCTCCCGAGGAGACCGACCGCGACATGGTGGCCCCGCGACGTCATCAGCCACCGAATCAATCAACTCATGACACCCAGACAACGTCCCGGTTCGTCGTGCACAAGCCAGACAACAAACCAGCGCTAGACGTCAGCACCAACACGGACGCCGTGGCGGTTCCTTCTCCTGACGAAGACAAGAGCTACAACGAAGACGTCCTGTGGGTGAAAATCCGGGTCCTCGAAGATCAGTTGCGCGTCAACACGACGGCGGCGGCGCAGGAGATTGCAACGTTGAAAGCACGTGTGTTTGAGTTGGAAGTGGAGGCCGACGCGTCGCGGTGATGGCTCATGCCAGCCTCCCCCACAGTAACCACGCAACAGAGACTTCCACGAGGATGTATGATGATGATGACGTGTTTACATGGCGAGCCAGTTGTTGTTGCCGATAGTAAGCGCCATGGACCGCATGATCAAATCGCGGAGCTCGTTCCACAGCACCGGTTGCTCGGTCTTCATGCGCATGTACTCTTCCCGCGTCAAGCAGTACACCGTCGAGTCGTGGTTCGATCGCGCCGACATGTGCCGCGGCTGGTCGAGGAAAAAGTCCACTTCGCCAAACATGCCCCCGACACACACTTTTTCCAACATGGTGATCGACGCGCTTTCGCCGTGGTCAACGCTTCCGTCCTTGTTCATGTACAGGTCGACTCCGCCCGCAGCCAGGATATACAATGCCCCGGACACGTCGGAAATCTAGCCGCACGCACGGCAAGGTTAGAGGCGTGAATGAAGAAGGAAGGCATGCGCACCTTGTAAAACGCATGGTCGTGGCTGACCATGACTTTGGTAAAATATTCCGCCAACGGGTCGAAAAACGGGCTGTCGTCCGGACGGCCGACGAACCGATTCAGCAGCAGCGGCAGCGTCACGTTCGGGCGGAAAAACGAGCTGGACCGCGAGTTGAGCACGATGTCGGTCTCGCAGTGTTCGACGGCGGCGTCGCCGTTCCGGTGGAAGCTCGTGTCGTCTGCGATCTCGTTGTTCAGGAGAAGCGTTTGAATCTCCGGCAGGACGTTCGCGTACAAGACGTCGATGCGGTGGCTCGCACACAGCTCGCGGAGAATCAAAAAGCAACTTCGCGCGGCGGTGGCGTCCATACCCGTCACGCGCTTAAAGTCCAGGACCAAGTACCTGCAGGGTAGCCACGCGATCGACGCGATGAGGCGTGCATGCCACATAAAAACACATACCGGGTGGGCAGTCGGTTCGTCGACTCGGATGGTGCAAGTGGCGTGCCGTCGAGATGTTCCAGGGTGACCTGTGTGTCGCCGCTTTCGACGGCGCCGTACGGTCGAAGGCCCTTGGAAGGTTCGACCAGCACACGCAGCTCCTTCTTGACGTCGTTCACGATGTGGACAGCAGTCCCGAAGAACAGATACCTATGAGTTTGTTTGAAAGTGCATGACAACGGTCATGGGGCGGATGGCTCGTACCCGTGGAGCTCCAAGAACACGATCGAGTCGCGCTTTTCCGCAATGATCGTGCGTGAAACAAAGTTGCGGACGGCGGCACTCCGCTTGTGCACGCGTTGGACTTGGCGGACTTGCGAGTACCCGACGAAAAAGTTCATGATGGCAAACCCGATCCCAATCACCATGCCGCCCTCGAGGTCGACCACGTTGATCGCAATGAACGACAGCCACAGCACGAGGTACTCGCGTAAGAGAACTTTGTGGTAAACCAGCACGAGCCTGCGACCGTCCGTTAGCCAGTGGTAGAGACAAGGACGGATGCCGACCAACCATTCAATCATGAGGTCGATGGCGATGAAGATGAGCGTGGCGGCAAAGAAGAAGCGCGGGACGTAGCTGAGCAGCCCCGTGGGCATCACGACCAACGCAAACTCACTCAGGATCACCACCAGCCCAACGACGCGCGAATTGGTCTTTGATCGGTACGTGAAGATGGTTTGGGAAAAAATGTACGACCCCGTGTACCCGCCGAGAAGGCCCGACACAAAGTTCGACCATCCCACGCTCGTGAGTTCGTGATTCAAGTCGAGCTTCTGGCCCATGTCCATCTCGATGGCGGCCACATCCAGACACGATCCAAACGCGACGACAAACGTCATGCCTACATGAAACAGCAGGCTGTGACTCTCCCCCGCCGATGCACGATCGCCGTACCGAGCCACGTGGTTACTTGCGACGGCATTACGTGCCACTGCACATCCTTGAACGAAAACAACGACAGCATGTCGGAGAAGTTGGCGTCTGGTGTGAGTTGGCCGACCCACCCAGCATCCCGCGCATCTTCCATCGAGTACCCGAACCCGAACAGGAGCACGTAGAACGCGAAGAGGACGCCGACGATAACCCCCGGGAGAGAGAACGCGTCGTCGCACTTTTGTGACACGACGAGGAAGAGGTAGCCTCCAAGGACGCCAGGGAGGCACAAGATGATATTGTTCCACGTCGCGAGCTGCACCGTCGACGCAAAATCGTTCACCACAAGGCCCGTGCACAAAGAGAGGCCGGCAAAGAGACAAAAGAGACCGATGTACGCCAAGTACCCGCCGACGACCGGCATGGGAAGGTACGACACGAGCCCGGCAAGCTTGAATTTACCAAGGGCCACCAACGTGATCCCAAGCAAAGCTGTCGACAGCCCAATCGTGACGACAGTCGTCGACACTTTGGCCTCGAGCGACGCGTCCGGGCCGAGTTTGACGCAAATGGAGGTCGCGATTGCACTGAGAAATATCAACCCAGCGTCCTACGACGCATGGAAGAGAGGTGGTGAGGTCAAGAGGTGTGCGTGAAAAGCGTGAGAGCGAGTACCTGCACTTGACCGATCGCAAACGGCAACGAACTGAGCAAACTGAACATGATTTGATGCACCACACTCGACAACATGACGAGTTTGGTCAAGATCGGCATGAATGTGGCAAAGTCCGGGTGGCTAAAGATGATTGCAGCATACCCGTACATGGTCGGGATGGCGAGGATGGCATTAATGAGACCATATATGGTGTTCTGGGTCAACTTGGCCACTATCGACGCAGTCGTCGTGCCAGACATGAGCTGCCCACCGAGCATGCTAGTCTTGTCGGAGGATTCGTCCGCCAGGGCGATGGACGGCATGCGGAAACTCGCACCACGGTGTCCCATCGCTTTGGGAGTTGCGCTGTGTGGCGTCGAGCCTACACCCCCATCCGTCAGTTCAACGTTGGTGTCGAGCCCAAATAAACCTGACGGCGCCGGTGAACGGCTGCTCCGCGGAGTGGCACCTACAAGGGCGAACTTGTGAGAGTCTGGGACGCTTTGTACGTGGCTAGCCATCACCGGAGCGCGCGGGAGACCGCATCCAGCTTGTGCCACCTAAAGTCAAAATGGGCACCTCCACCTACCTGGCCCAAGATCAAGTTCCATGACCGTATTGGCCAATCATATCGCTCCCATACACCTACGTCTCCACATCGTGCATGGTTTTTGTGTTTATAATATATCGCGTAACTTGTTTAAAGTATACAATAGGAATAAAAATTCAAACATCTGAGCCATCTCCAAGCAGCACAAGGACGGAAAACCCCCAAGCAAATTGTGGAGACCTCCAACTCGTAGCTTCGTGGAGCGCTTCAAGCATTCATTAGTCAGTGGAAGGCGCGATGCGGGCAGCGCATAGCGGTACCCCAGGCGACTGTGGACGCACGGAGATACATCCTTCGGGGTATCCAGCTAGACACCGTCGGGGGGTCCAGAGACACGGCACGATTCATTTTGAGGTACTACTGTACCTTGTGGGTGGCATCACCCATGCCTTGGGGTCCCCGTTGCCGTGCTGGATGCGCGATAGAAGGAATTCAACCGCGCGGTGGCGCTGGACCTCGATCGATTGGATGGCCGGCGCCGCCTTGTCCGTGTGGTGCCATCTTGGCAATTCCAGCTCGATGATTGGCCGGTTTCACGTCGACGTTAGCAATCTACTTGAATGTGGGGAATTCGCGACGGTTCAAGATCGAAGCGCAGCCACGGCGGATGTCGACGCGCAGTAAGCTTGGCACGCGCAATAGCGTGATCCTGGACATCCCCGCTGCCTTGGCCACGTCCTACGGCAGCCATGACAGCGCGGACGTGAACTTCTCCGAATACTACTACGCGCTAGTGTTCCCCAACACGCCGCACGATCTGGCCGACGTCGCCGGCGAGCGCATTTCGTTTGCCGACGCGAAAACGATCATTCGCGACGTCACGTGTGGCGGCGAAGCCAACAAGGCGCACGCCGTCAACGAATTCATCCAAGCGTGGGTTGACAAGTTCCGTTCTGTACCTCCCATCGACGTCGACACGATCCCGGTCGGGTACTTCCGCGAGGTTTGACAGTCACGACTGTCCTCCATACGACTCACGAGTGCGTACATGCCGTAGTTGATGCGCAACATCGTGATCCAACGACTCGAGTCCCTCCCGGGTATCTCTTTGGTGACCTTTACCTCTGCGTCCACGATCGACAGGTCGGCACAACTACAACCTGGCGACGATACCACAGATGCCAAATACATTTACTGCCTCCTGCGAGTCAGCCGCGAGCTCTTATATCGACAAGCCGACCAAAGCAACATCCTTGTGCCGATCTGGCCCGAAATCGACCCGGGGAGCGAGGTATCAACCACCCAGTAGTGGCGCCAAGTCTATGATGGATGCTTCCCTCGTTGCGTGTAGTACTGGGACCTGCACGGTCCCGAGTCCGTCTGGACCATCGACGAAGCTGAACGAGAGCTCAATCGCATGTTCCTGCAAGGAGAGATCCAAGCCGACGAGGCCCAACTCTTTCCCAACGAGTCGCCTGCGATGGTATCGAGGCGTATCCACGCCATACAGCGCATCGCGGACCGGACGATTCAAACGTGCTATCGGCCGTCGCCGCACATGTACTTTGCCTTTCGGAACGATCCGGCGTTCCAGTATTTGTACCGCCACGTCGAAAGCTGCCAAGCGAGCATGCCATTTCGCATCGTCGACAAAATCCGAGTCACAAAGGACCTGTTGGACAGTGAATTCAACTGTGACCTGCTTCGGAAGCACAACTTTCTCGTGCACCACATGTGCGTGCACACGCGGGACCCGTCCGACGAAGATGAGGTGACTCTGGATATGCTGTGCGAGCAGTGGGGTAGCTTCACAGCGTACTGGTACGCGTGGGGTCACGGCCGGTGCCGCCATGCCCTCGAGGTGTTGTATTATCAACCCATCGACCTCATTCGGCACTACTTTGGCGAGCAGCTGGCACTGTGTACGAGTCGTATCGATCACGCCATGAAAATGTTAGTGTCGCTGCGTGATGTAGACTTCGCCTTTCTCTCGTTCTATGCGGCCAACCTGGTGCCGTTGGTCGCGTTGGGGCTAGCGGCACCGCTGATGAAGTTTGTGTTGCACGGCGCGCACCTTGTCTACTACAACACAGCCCTCGCCGTCTTAAACTGTTTGTACGCGACCCGATTGCTGCGAAAGTGGAATGTCCAGGAGAAGTGGTATGCCTGCATCTGGGGCATGGAAGACGTCGCGTTCGACAACTCGGTTCGCGCCGAGTATGTCGGTGCGATTCGCATCAGCCCGGTCCACAACCTCCCCGAAATCCACGCGCCAGCGTCGACGCAAGTACGCCTCTCGCTTTCGAACGGACGCATCGACTTGACTCGTATGTAGGGCTTGCGGCGCGTGCAGAGCTCGGTGCTGCTGTGGACGGCGATTGCCGCCGACGGAGCACTGATCTATGGGGTATTTGCCCTCCAAGCGTACGTGGAAGCCCAGCTCACGAGCCACTCGTTGGTCGTGTACTCGTACATTGCGATTGCCGTTATCATCAATCTGTCGCAAGGTCCCTTCCACGCGGTCAGTTCAGACTTGTGCCAGCAACACAACTCGAGGAATCACCCGTTGCGGCAGGTGGTTGTGTTCCTGAACGACTGGGAAAACCATCGCACCAACAACCAGTACGACGTGGCCCTCACCGTCAAGTGTACGAGTCGACCCGCCACGTCGGCGTTCCTGAACGAGTTGGTGTCCTAGTCACGACATTTCAAACGCTCAACTACTTTGGGCCGATCCTGTTTTCCATGTTCTGTAAGCCATACGTGTTTGGGTGCAACAAGACCAAGCTGCCAGCGCTGGATGTCGCCGCGTGCGCGAGCGAGACGGCCAACCTCCTTCTCGTCGTCCTTCTCTTCAACCTCGTTCTGTCCGTGCGGGACATCTCTGGTCCGTTGATCGACTCGATCGCGCACGCGTATCGCTCGCGGCATCCATACGCGACGCACCTTCAACCCGCCTACGTGTACGCCTCGACACGTGGTCATGCCTCCCTTGACGCATTATCGGTAGACAACCCACGCTGGACGGCGAGATGGAACTGGAACCGTACGACGGGGTCCTCGCAGACTATGCGCAAATTGCCATCACGTTTGGCTTCGTGGCGTGGTTTGCCGCCGCGTCGCCTCAAGCGGCCATCATTGCGTTTGCCATCACGTTGGTCCAGGTCGGTGTAGTTGACTCGACCGTGTGTCGTTCGGGAGAAGGAATTGAACGAAGGGTGGGTAGATCCGCGTCGACGCGTACAAGTTGTGTTTTTGGATGCAGCGACCGTATCCTGTCGCCACCGCCTCGATTGGCGGGTGGACGACGTACTTTCAAATGATTTGCTTGGGCGGCGTCGTTGTAAATGCGGCGACGGTCGTGCTGGCAGAGATGCTGACCGACCAAGCGCACATGACGTGGGATGCGATTCCAACCAACAACTGGCTCGGTCATTTGTTCTCTGTGACGATCTTCATGGCGGTGCTGTACGCGCTCGCGTTGTTGATGACAGTGCACGACGCCGACGACCGCGCCAAGCTCCACCACATCAAGAGTTTGGTCAAGCGGCAGGAGTACCTCCGCAACGTGTATTTGTATCAACTCACGCATGCAAAGACTTGCGCCGCGAGCTGCGAACGGCCGCGCGGCGACATTTACTTGAACGGTATGGACGTGTCCGATTGTCTGCATCAACGTCGTATCACGTCGCTTTGGTGCACAGGGGTGTATAGGTACATTATCAGCGGCGACGTGGACGACGGGGACCAAGTGGACGAGCTGCGGGAGGAGCTGCACATGTTGGAGCGCGCGATTCGCGTGGAGCATCCCGATGAGTCCGACACGATCGGCACGTTGCATGTCGTGGTGGTCGGCGCCAATATCTTGCCCGTCATGGATCGGTCGACGAAAGCGCTGGACGGGTTCGTCAAGGTCAAGGTCAAGCTCGGTGACAAGGTGTTTCCATCCAAGCACAAAACCCACGTGAAGCGGAAGACTCGAAGTCCCGTGTGGAATGCCGCGTTCGAATTTAAGCTTGTCAGCTTGGCCACGTTGCTGCATTTGGAAGTGTTGGACTGGAACATGGTCGGGAAAAGCGAGCACGTTGGCCTGGCGCTGATGCCGGTCTCATGTGTCTTGCCGACGGCGACCGATTTTGACGACGCTGCGATCGAGGTACGAAGGCATGACGTGTGGCATGGATACCTCCATGGACATGACTTCGACGTAGGGCGCATGCGATATGGTGGCGGTGGATATCCCCCTTGAACTCGGCGAAGGGCTTTTGGAATCCATGGCCAAGGACATCCCCAAGTTCGGCCGCCCTGTCATCAACGTTAGCATGGGAGTCAAGTTGAATGCGGTGAGTTCGCCGTCTCCCAAAGTGAACACGTCCCGAATTGTACCGTTGTAGCAAGGATGCCTCCACCTGCGCCATCATAACCGCAAGCTGCGGGTCCAAGAAATCCTCAAGGAAATGCAGACGTATTTGGTGTGGAAGAGCGACGACTAGCCCGTGCACGACACTTGCGGACGCTTCCCGATCACATGAACAATAAATAAAAGGTGTTAGCTACGCCGCGTCGACTTCTCGACGATGGGCTACGGGTTCGCGTAGATGGTGGAAATCATCGTGGTGGGCAAGGTCGTCATGGCGCACCCGTCGCCGGTGTCGGTCGGTTCGAGGGGTAGCCGCCGCTGCAAGTACAACAAACAGAGCACGGGAAAGACCGTCGGAACCAAATTGGACCATACTTCGTATGGAAGCAGCGGCATGTCGGCGAACCCGGCGACGCCAAACACGGCCAAGAGGTTGAACGTGAGTCGAACCCACGTCGTCAGCGTGATCACGCTAACGGACAGCACCAGCTTAACCATCGAACGCTGGACATTCTCCTGCGACACAAATCGTTGCGACTCGAGCAACCGCGACCGGATCTTTAGCCCTTGGGCCATGAGCAAGAAAGTCGTCGCAAGAAAGATCAAGCTCCCAACAACGACCAAACTCGCGCACAGCGCGCTCCTGTAAAACGCGTCCTCGCCCGCCGTCGTGTCAGGAAAAGACACGATGCTAAAGCATGTGACCGCTGCCCATGCCAACACCCCAACGTTCGCCACGATCACGATAGTGCGAAGAGGACCGTGGTCTGCCGGCAGGCGGCCGATGGTTCTCCCCGTCGAGGCGACTGCGGACCATTCAACGCAAACGTACGACAGCGCCATGTTGAGCAGCAGCATACCACACAGTGACGTAATGAAGGCCATGATCCACATCTCGGTCGTCGGTGCGCATATGTACACTATGGGCTTTGGCATGCTGAAGAGGACTACCATGAGAAGGACAACATGGAAAACAACCCGCGGGGTGCCGCTGCTGTGACGGATGTGCAGGTAGAGGCGTGAAGCTGTCGCAAGGGCGAGGATCAAGTACAGCACCAGGCAAAGAATGCCCGTAATCTGGAAGTCCGTCACGGACGTCGCCACCATCCCCGACCAAAAGTGCCACCCCGCCACGAACCATGGCAGAGGCGTGGCGACGGTATAGCCAGTACACTCTGACATCATCTGGAATAGATTTTGTCTTATATAATTCATTTAGACATTTTCTCCTTTATTGCATTTATTTTTCGAGTAATTTTTGGAGTCTGGAACATGCGAACAAGTGGGGTGACATCCTCGTCGTGGCCGTCAAAGAAGTCCCTGCCAGCGGCACTTGACGGGGCTGTCTGTTTGGAGCCGCTCCTGCAAAACCCAGCAAAGGCGTTGTGAAAGCCTGCCATCGGCCTGAACGTTGACGTGGCCTTGGGGGCAGCTATACGTTAGCACTCGGTTGTACGAAGCATATCCGCCAAGTCACTGTGGCCGAGGAAATCGCGTACTGACGTCGGCACAGCATGACGCAGTTTTTAATCCCATCGCTCAACGCCGACAATACAGGCTTCCACGAAACAATCTCTATCGTGCATGCGTTTCTAAAAGTTACACTGCCCACGAAGCGCGGCCCGCCCCGACCCAGGGAAGTTGCTCACCCGCGGCAAATTACCACTCGATGTTCCCGGTTTAAAAGAAATGAAGGAATCAATTTTCTATCATCTATGTTACATAACGAACCCGAGCGCGCTCGCTAACGACGGTCAGCGCCGAATCCACGCTGCACTTCGCATGATCTAGTCGAATCTCAACCACGGCATCTGCCCCACAGAACGTGACGTGCACAAAACATATCGCCGTGGCGCACACTGTGTGGCCTGTTCCAGCGATCTCTACGATAAGAACGACTGTCGCCCAGGTGCCCGCGTTGTCCTTGTGGCGGGCCGGAATTGTGTTTTGCCTTCAAACAACAGCATGAATTGCACCTCTATTGCCTATCGTGGCTGCCACCACCTTTTCTATACATTGCGTTCTGAATCGTCATGCATCAACCCTCAAGGCGTGTCTGGTTTCGGTAAAACGGGTCGAACCATCGTCAGACCGTCCCAAAGCGGTAGAACGAAGCTGTGCGTCCGCGTGTCGCTGGCCACGCGCTGGTTGAACGCCGCCAACTTGGCGGCAACTTTCTCTTTCGGGTGACCTTGGCCCATGGCGTGGTTCACGACTTGCCCCCGGAACAACGTGTTGTCAAATACAACGAATCCGTGCGGCGTCAGCAACTGGCGGTCCAAAATGGCTTCGTACAGCGCCGTGTAGCCGGCTTTGTTGCCATCGACAAATATAAAGTCGAACTGACGGTGGGCAGCCGCGAGGGACTCGACGACCTCGAAGCCGTCTTGTAGGCGCAAGTCGATCGGGATGTTGGCTGTTTTGAAGTATTGTGACGCCCACGCATGCGCTTTGGGATCAATGTCGCATGTGACGAGATGGCGCGGATCCGGCAGGGCCAACGCCATGGCGAGGGCAGAATACCCGACAAAAGATCCGATTTCGAGCACGGACGCTGCGCCGGACGACTTTAACAGGAAGTGCAGGTACGCCGCAAGTGCTTCCGGGATCATTTTGGCTGTCAAGTCCTGTGACCAGTCCCGATCTATCGCTGATCGCAACGCGCGCAGCTGGTGGAGGGTGTGCTTGTCCAAGGAGCTGGTCGTGGCCACAACGTACTGATAGAGTTCCTCGGAAGGTTGTACCGAGTATGACGAGAACGAGCGGTGACCGCCGGACGGGGTGCGGGCGGGAGGCCCGGGCCGAATGCGTCCGTTTGGAACTAAGTGGTGCTGGAACTGGTACGCGTACTGTTGAGCAAACGTGCGCCGTTGTTCGCGCGACTGCTGGTCCATGACGTGCTTCATGTTCTGGCACCGAAGGGAGCACGCTCCGTCAAAGGATATCGCGCAGTTGGCGCATTGCAAGATTAAGCCGTGGCACATGGTGTTGCTGCAGTTGGTGTGTGTATTGCATGGCTGCCCACACGTGTAGCAGTGCGCGAGGACGTCGTCCGTGATGGCTGTGTTGATATTCGACAACCGCTGGTCAAACACAAAGTTGCGGCCTTTAAACTTGGATTGGATGTCGGTGTGCTGCTTGATAAATTGCGCGTAGTGGACAATACCGCCTTCGAGCCGCTTCACGTCCGTGTACCTACAGAAAACGTTGCCGTGAGAAGAGAACGGCAGGGAGGATGGCAGCTCGCACCCTTTCTGCGTCAAGTACGCGCCGACTTTTTCGCACCGGATGCCGCCAGTGCAGTAAATCATGCAAGTTGTGTCTGTGGGTGTGTCCTGCAGCATCTCGTCCAACGTGGCAAACGTTTCTTTGAACGTCTCGACCATGATGCGCTCGGCATGGTCGAAACGACCGACGTCGTGTTCGTAGTAGTTGCGGCAATCGAACACGCGCTTGGGCCGAGGGTCGTCGAGGGCGTCGTGCCATTCACGTGGAGAAAGCTCCTGGCCACGGTTCGACATGTCCAAAGGAATGTTCAAGCCGTCGTTGGCCAAATGGGACCGGACACGTACGTGGAGGGTGTGGAACGGCTGCCGATCGTTGTTTTCGTCGTTGAGTTCGCCGCCGGAATTGAAAAACACGCCGTGGAAGAGGGGATGCGGGTGGCTCTGCAAGTACGATCGAAAGATGGCATGCTGCGACACGGGTACCGTGATCTGGGCGTTGATTCCTACTTCAGCAATGTAGACGCGGCCGAGGACACCCATCGCGCGCCATTCCTGCAGCATGGATTTCCGCAGATGCGGCAGGTCCACTGGATTCACCGTCGCGTACTTGTAGAAGGACAGGTACTGCTGGTCTTCGTGGGCAAACGTAATGGTCGAGTGGTCGGTGCCGGGTCGTGACCCCAGCGGTTGTGCATTCGGCGACGCGGCCGTCGAGAAGCCGCGACATGCTCCAGCGCAGTTACTCCGCGGCAAAGCTTGAATGGAAACAGCCTTATGGATCTGGTCACGATGCCGCCATGGGTGCGCCAGGCGGCGTGGCAGGGCCAACAACTTGCGTGGCAGCATGGCAAGTGATGACTGGCGCAAGTTGGGCTTCAACGTGGTGCATAGATGTGCCACAATCCCATGACGTGATTGGCGGTTTCAAGACTCGTTATGATTGGACAAAACATTTCAAATAAATTTTTTGATTGGCTCGATTCAAACATATACTTGCTTTTGATTGGCGCAAACCTGTGAACCAAACGATCCCACCGCAGAACAGATACCCCTGGTCTTGACGCCGTAGGTCGAGGAAGAAGGAAGGTCCGCATGCGTTTGACAGCTGAGCTCATCTTGAGCGCCCGTGCGCACATCAACCCTCTGCGGGAGCGAGAGTTGGATCTTCGCGGTACGCCACGCATCGGCTACGTTTGCCGGAAACACTGCTCATCAGGACGGCTTCATGTAGGGTACAAAATCCCAGTGTTGGAAAACTTAGGGGCGACCAAAGTACGTGCGATATGTGCACCACGGGACTAAACCCATGCTCCCTTCCAGGACGGGTTCGACTGTCTGGACTTGTCCGACAACGAGATCAAAATGCTCGAGAACTTTCCCCGACTCAAACGTCTGCGCATGCTCCTTCTGCACAACAACAAGGTCCATCGCATTCAAGACAATCTGGCCGACTCGATTCCCAACCTGTCCGTCCTTCTCCTCACCAACAACAGCATTGCAAATCTCACGGACGTTGACGCGTTGCGCTGCTTTGATCATTTGGATATCCTTTCGATGCGTGTGCTCCCATTTCTTTCTGCTGTCGAGTTGTGCAGTTCCTTAACCCCCTAGCACATACGTTATCTCTGGTCGGCAACCCTGTCGCACGCAAGTCGTACTACCGCGAATATGTCATTCACACCCTGCCCAACTTGCGCGTGTTGGATTTCAAGAAGGTTCGCCCCGTCGAGCGCGAAGAAGCGGTCCGCCTCTTCAACTCCCTCGCTGGAAAAAAGATTGTGGAAGGATCCGTAGAAGAGTCCACTCATTCCTCAGACGATACCGCACCTGCGTCCCCCCCAGCAGCTCCAGCGGGACGACCCTCACTGGCGCAGCTGAAGGTACATGTTCATGTACCTGGGATCCCACAGTGCTGACCGTCTGCTCGCCAGAGCGCCATTGCGCAAGCATCATCGCTCGAAGAAGTCAACCGCTTGGAAGCTCAAATCAAGGTGCAGTTGGTCATGCACAACGTTCTTTTGAGTGCCTTGACTCTTGTGCGCAGGCACTATCACCACCTCGAAACCACCAGTCCCCCCCTCCCGCACACACAGCACCCCCGCCAGCTCGCACCACGTCTCCTCGAAAGCCTGTCGCGGCATCTCATGTGACGTCTCCCCGAAAAACAGAGCTTGCTGCTGCCGACTCTGTGCAACACGAAGTTGTCGTGTCGCCCAAAGCCTTGGTCAAGCCCGAGCAAATTCCGCTTCCACCCATTCCATCCCCGAAGCGTTCTCCGCAAAAGACTGCGGTGGATGTACCGTCCGACGACATGGAGGTCGACGAAGCTCCTCGTGCTGCCGTCCAAACGCCGGTGAAATCCCCGGCGAGCAGTCGCGCCAAAAGAGCGTCGACCCCCGCGTCCTCCATGAAAGTCACGGAACTTCGAGACGAGCTAAAGCGCCGAGGACTGCCCATCAAGGGCAACAAGGCCGAGTTGGTCGCGCGACTGGAATCCGCGACGGCGGACGAATAGCTAGTTGAAAAATACCGCCGTGTGTCAAGATCAGTGCAGCGAGTCTTTACTTTGGCTCCGGGCAATGGATTTCGCACGGGCGCGCCTGTTTTCGTCCACAACGGGAACTAATCTACCGCCGGCACAGTCGCCGTGTTCGAATGCATACATGAGCGGTACCCCTGAGTCAATTGTGAGCAATCGCAGAGCGTCTAGAGTGGGGTCATACCAGTTGGGGCCAGCAGGCGGCATGCTTCCGGTTTGACCTTCTCGACGTTCATTTGGGCCAAGTACTCTTCGTCGTCTAGGCCTTCCAGCACCTTGATGAGAGTCCGAATCACAAACCCATGCGTGGATACGAGCACGTTCTTGCCCGAGGCCAACTGGGGCAAAATGTACTCGCGAAAATACGGCAACACTCGGGCCTCGACGTCGGCGCAACTTTCGCCGTTCGGACCAGGAAATTTGATACGATACTCGTTGCGAACAATGGCGCTGATGTGGGGCGGATGAGAGGTGCTTGGAACCCCTTGAAGCGAACCAAAGTGCCGCTCGTTGAGCGCTGCCGAAACGTACACAGGCAGGACAAACTGTGTCGGGTTGGGCTCGACGAGGTCGTTGAATTCTGGCGCGGCCAGTGGTGAGGAGTGGACGACGATCGGCGTCTTGCCGCTTTCATGGACAGACAGCGCTAGCGACACCTGCCAAACGAGATGGTGACGCCACGATGGAACGACAGGACGGGACGAACTGTGTTGCGAGCGCGATCCATTTCGGAGCAAAAGACAAGATCCAACGGAATGTGTTGCAGCGCTACTCCTGCTTCCAGCGCCTCTTGCATCCCAACTTCGGACAGCGGGACGTCCACCGTACCAGCATATCGCCAGACAAAATCAGGGCGCGCGGGTTTTCGGTTCCACACCGATTGCCCATGGCGCATCAACACGAGAAGGCCAGAACTTCGGGGATCCTTCTCCAAGTACGTCAAGCGTTTGTCCACCCGTGTGGTTGCAATATCGCCACGCGCACGGGGATCGGCTGTGTTGGCAATCTCCTACATGTGATTCCCTCGCACGGTGAAATGAACGGCCTCAAGTGCAGCGGAGTGAGGGCGTGTGTTACGTACGGCGACATTCGCGTGGCCAACCGGTTTGTCCTCCTTCGGCAACGAAGTCTCCCTCTTCTGGCAAACTCGGAGCAGTGTTTGCACCTGCAAGGCGATGCACACGCCGGCCACCACGAGCGCGGCGTCTCTCAACATCGAGGGGTGGATCGCGCCGTTTCGTCACCACACCTCAATTTTCATATATCCTATGAAACTCGATATTTAAACCTCTATCATACGATATATCCCTATTTTGGATAATCCGGCTCCGAAATGCAACAGGTGGATATACTCTATTTATCGATACTTGAACCTTTTGGGGGCGCAAGTCGATGACACCCACGAAGGCCGACAACCCAGCCGACGACATGGTGTCGCCAGTGGAGGCGGCGATGTGGCCTTTGCGACCTGGCGATAATTGCCGCGATGCGGTATAGAGTGCACCCATGTGGTGTTCCATGGTGCCAGTGCGAGCCGTTTTGCGGAGAACACGAAAATAGTTTGGTATCCGGATACGATGTTATCCGAACAACTCCCACAGAATCAGGTGCAGTGTTCCTTGACGATGCTGGCCATGGACAAGACCGCGGGGGCGACCAAGTGGAACCATCCACATTCCCTGGTACGATCGTGTAGCTGTCACGCGTTTGGGGCTTCGTGGAGGTCATGGCGTGCATCTTCGTGTACCGATGTAGGAGGGGGAGAATACTGTTCCACTGTTTGAACGGGAACGGCGGCAAGACACGCAGCTCGTTCAGCGTTTGCAAGCGGAACTGACCGAGACAAAGCGTCAACTGGAAACGCAAACGAGGCGACAGAACGACTTGGAGTACGTGAACGAAGATTTGGAGCGCCGGCTCGAGTATGAAGCCCGCGAACGCATCAACTTGGATGCTATGAAAGCCGAAGACGAGAAGCGGTGGATGCAGGAGCGATTGCAACTGGAAGAGGAGCGCAAGGTATGGGAGCGCAAGTGGGATGACGAGTGCAAGCGAAAAGCTATCGTCGAAGAGCGTTTGCGCCGCGCCGAGAAGGAGCTGTATCGGATGCACCAAAAAAAGTACGACATTGAAAAAGCCGTGCGTCGCGAGGAGAGCGAAAAGCGAAAGCACGAAGTATATATCGTTCGCTCGATTGAAAAAGACAACAGTAACCTGTACCGCCCACGCCAGCCATCGATGCCTCCCGGTACGTCCACCGCCGCGCCACCCCATGCCGCGAGCTCGACCTATTTATCCATGCCACTTTCGTCGTCCTCTGGTGCATCGATGCTCAATCCGAGGGATTCCAAGCCTGCTGCTGTTCGACAACGTCTAGCTTTGAGCTCCGCCATGGACTTTTTCGGCTTGTAACCACCATCAATGTATCATGAGTCTCCTTGTCGGCGATTGTCTTCGTGGGGATCTCCAGCCGCCAACGAACTGCAAACCCAGTGGCAGCGCACGATTCATGTAGCGATGAGATTGTGTAAAGACTGCCCCTGGGGATTCATTCGATCTTTACCATCCATTCGCGACGGACACTGTCGTGGTGGCGGCCGGAATGACCACATCGCCGAGGAATGGCTTGCTCGCTCGCACGTCCGATGTCGTCGTTCTGATGGTCTGGTTGCATTCAACATGAATGTGCTGCTTGGAAAAATACACCAGCCGACGAGATCGCCCGAGCTACGTACTCTCTGGCTCAAGGCGACAACGTGGTTAGTGCGAGTGTTTTGGTGTCGCGTTGCTACCGCGAGATTACGCCTGACTCGCGAACTGCGCTAGGTCGGATCTTGCCAAAAGTTCTTGGAGGAGTGCCTCGACGCGGTCGAGCTTGGCGTCTAGCTGTTCCATATCTTCTTTGGTGCAGCAAGTCCCACCCGACTGATCGCTGCGTGAGAACATTGCAGTGGATAGAGACTTTTGCCGCAACAAAGTGGACGGTCGGGACAACGACGATGGAGGTTTCCTTGTCGATCGGGCGTGTTGCTTTGGAAGGGCCAAGGTTGGCCTGCGCCGAGGCGGTGTCGCTGACGGCGAAGCGACCGACTCGTTGGACGGCGATCTCTTGAGCGGTGTTTGCATGGGACGCGGCAGGCCCGATGCGGTTGTGTCTGGCCGCGGGAGTGAATCTTGGCAGCGCTCGGCAACGAGGCGCTTGATGTCCTTGGCAAAGGACGGGAACTGCTTCATGACGGCGGTGAAATCGTTCTTGGACAGCACCCCCAGTTCGCAAATCGATCCTGCCACAACAGTGCGAGTCCGTTCGACTTCCATGAGCAGCCCAATTTCGCCAAAAAACGATCCTTCCCACAGGATGACGTCGCCGTGGGTTACGTCATCGTCGTCGCTGTTTCGGGTCCTGTCGACGGGCGACGCATTCAACACCTTGGAGTTGGGAGGGACGGACCGGCGTGTGCTTGTCGATGGATCGCGCTGCATGGAGGACTGGCGAGTCTCGTTGAGCGCGAGCTTGGCCATCGTGGCCTCGCTCATACGTTCGCCGGCCAACACGATGACACAGCCCCTTGCGACGATAAATAGATCTTTCCCAACTTCGCCGCGGGTGATGATTTTGTCTTGGGGAAGGAAAATGACGGTGGTCAGGCACAAGCAGACAAACCCGAGCAGCTGATCTGACACGGTTTGAAAGAGCGGAATCTTGGACAGCATGTCTCGGTACATAAAGACAGCGATCTCCTTGCGCAGCGGCTCGGACATGCCCTTGTCCTGGAGCAGGGACACCTTCTCCGTCGCGCTGCCTTGATGGGTCCACAAATACTGATGGTATGCCTTGATTCGTAGCTGTCGACGGCCGTCAGTCAGCGGTGCACAGTCGGGACATGCATGCGTACGCGAAGGTGCTCAGGGAGCTGAAGGAACTCCATTTCGTGGTTGATCATGTCGATGCGCTTGCGGAATTGATACCCCGCACGATTCCAGCTCTCGACGACAAAGACAGAGCTCCCGATCACAACGGAATTCATGATGAGGCCCACGATAGCGTACCCCGTGCTACGTCCATCGAGTTAGCGCGAGTGGACGAGTCCACACGAATCCATCACCTGAGCACGACAAGCGTCGACTGGAGGGGCACGATTGCCGACGGCAGCGCTGTAGCATTCACCGTGTCCCGGTAGCCACCGCAGAGAGGGTTGTCGGCCGCAAACACCACGTCGAGCGACATGGACGTTAGCATCACGACGGCGTAATACAGTCCCAACGCGTACACTTGATACACCTACACCACGCCCGAGAGTGAGAGGTCAGAGCACGAACGCTCCGGCGTGGATGAGCACCGAGTCTGGGCTGCAGAAACCGGACGCCAGCTCCTTAGTCACTGGGTCGTCGCACGGGCCGACGGAGGCGATCCACACGCATCTAATGGGCCGTCTGTTGACACGCAAAAGGGGGGCCACGTGACCATGTTACCCGGCAATGTGGAGCAAAAAGACAAACGCGGAAAAGATGGTAAGCGCGCCTTCATAGCGTTGAAACCGGCGGAACCGCCGGACGAGCTGGGATAGCCGAAGCAGCTTGGGCAGCTAGAAGTCACCCCGTCAGGACGACGACTCCATGAAGGCCCTACCTTGACATATTTGAGCAGTTTGACACCGCGCGTGCTCGTGCTCGAAACAGCATTCGCGGGGGACAGCGCTGTCACGACAACGTCGGTCGGAAACACCGAGATGAAGTCGACGAGGAACCAAGACTTGAAATAGATCATTGCGACGTCGCGCGGATCTTGAATGAGCTCTCCGTACACGACGACAGCTGTCCGAAAGTTGAGGACGAGGTCCGAGATGAAAAACACGTCGAGCGACACGTGCAGCTTTTCGATCGCGTGCGACGGTACCCACCACGACATGGCGAGCGTGAATGGAATGAGCCAGCATTCGTAAATGACGGAGAAGGCGAGGAGCATGTCCCAGAACCGGCGGAAACGACTGTACGGGTGTAGCATGAGCGTGTTGGCGCGCGAGGACAAGCGGTCGTGGAGACGGGTGACGTGCCTTGTAAAGTACTCGCGACAGGACTTCATGCACTGCCGACGAGTTGCCGGCGACGCGGAATGACTCGTTCCTTTGTCCGCGAGTTGACGTTTCAGTGGCAGGGATGCACGCACACGAGTCGAGACTTCCACGTGTGGGCGAGCGGCGGACGGATCGGAGTTGACGTCCAAGGACACCATGCAGTCGTCCGTGGCTGTCACGGCCACGTCCGTCGAGGGGAGAAGAGACGGCATGCACACTCAATGTGCACGTTTGGAGTCCTCACGATGCCTCGAAAGTAACGACATGAGGCGCTCCACGGTTTCGTGGTCAGGGAAACCTCCGCAGAGCATGGTCGACAGGTCGTTGCCGCCGGTGCACAAGTACCGCGTGGATCCGATGCTCCATGAAGATCCTCGCATCGCTTCGACGCCCACCGCGGACCACGACGATAGCGTCGCAGCATCGCAAGACGATTCGCACAAACGTGCCGACCCATGGACAGCTTCCAGTAGGTCAAGACGCGTCGTCACCACGGCGGCATCGCTTCGGTCGGACAATTCGTCCACACAAGAGCACGAGATGCTCCATCAGCATGTCAAGGTCGTGGTCGACAACCCTACGTCGCTGCACCACGTGGCCGAAGCGGCGGCCGCGAGCGACATGACTGGCGGCGACCCCGCTCCAAACGCAGATGTGAGACGCAAACGTGCTTCCGTGCACGCCTCCAAGTCGAGGCTGAAGAGCATTATCCTTGCAAAAACGGGCGGCCGGTTGGCGACGATGAAACGCATCTACCTCGAAGGCGCGGCGGCGGAAGCGAACCGACCAAGCATTCAACCCCGTCCTCCGCGAAGCATGGCGTCTTCTAGGTTCATGCGAGCAGCGCAAGCATCGAAAAAGTACACACTCAAGCGTAGTCTGAGCTTCTTTGCCGCTTCGACGCGGAGTTACGATCCCAATGTGCTTCGCCACACGCTCGAGGAGATGCAGGATGGCCGCAAGTACTTGTACGTGCTGCATCCGATGGGGATGGCCAAGGTGCTGTGGGACTTTACAACCGCGCTGTTTGTGCTCGTGTACTGCTGGCTCGTCCCCGTTCAAATGTGCTTTGACTTTTGGGACCCTGGCCCATCCGTCGGCAGCTTCATCGTGTTCCTCGACGTCTGGTTCATCGTGGACATGGTCGTGCGCTTTCGCACGGGCGTTGTCGAGTGCGGCGTCGTGATCATGAATCCGTCCGACATTTCCAAGCTCTACATGAAGTCGGTTTGGTTTTACCTTGACCTGTTCTCGTCGTTGCCGGTCGAAATCTTTCTCGGGAACAAAGCCGACAGCTTCACAGGCGCCACGACTCGGCACACGGTCAAGTTGGTCAAGTATCTCAAGGTAAGCGCCCGCCGACGTGTGCCGCAGAGTGGGGGGTCGTGATACCATGCCGTGCTTAGATTCCGAAATTGCTGCGGCTTGGCAGGTTGCTCAAAAACTTGCGCCGGTACAAGGGGTACACGGGCATGCTGACAATCATGGGGTCGCTCTTTTTTCTCGTCCACGCGTGTGCATGCATTTGGGTCCTCGTCCTCAACCCGTGCGACGAAAACACGTTGGCGATCGAACCCCTCTGCGACGACGCGCGGTTCTCCGAGCTGTACATCATGTCATTTGAAGTCGCCATCACGGCGCTTCTCGGCGTCTCGAATGCCCAGATCGAGTCGACGTCCACCATCTTGGGCGGGGCCCATAAAACAGGTACGCAGTCATGCGACCGTGGCCGCCCTCATCGCGGGCCATCTCCAGGAACTCCCCCGCCGTACGTGTACCTGTGGTTTGCCATCGTCCAGCCCGTCGGCGTCATCTACACGGCGCTCATCTTTGGCAACGTGATCACGATGGTGCACAGTTTTAACCGCATCGGGAACGCGTTCCGAAAAAAGATGGACCAAGTATACCACGAAATGGAATCGCTGAGCTTGCCCAAACCCATCCGAGTACTTGAGCTTTGGTGCTGGCGTTCATAACCTGATGGCATTCTTTGCACGTAGACGCGTGTGCTGGCGTACTACGACTACCTCTGGGTGAATGTAAGAGCTAGCGTGGCGACACGTTGTAGCCCTCATCGTGCATGCACAGAATCGAAACTTGTCCGAGACCATGACGCTGCTCAACGACAAAGGCATGTCCGAGCCGCTGCGCCATCAAATCGCCATCTACTTGTACAAGGACCAGTTGCTCAAGATCCCGTTCTTTCAGCACGCATCGGACGACGTCCTCGGGATGATTTGCATGATGCTGCGCCAGGTCGTGTACATGCCGAACGACTTTATTTTCAAAGAGGTAGGTTCCATTGTCTTCGTGCGCTTCGACCAAAGGCGACGAGCTAGGGTGAAATCGGCCGGGAATTGTACATGATTGTCAAAGGATGCGTCGAAGTGCTTCCTTCGGAGCGCGCGACGCCGGCTGTTATTGGCACCAACGACGACGCCATTCTCCTGGCAGACGGCGACTTTTTCGGCGAGATTGGCATTGTCATGGAGGTAGGATGCGGCAGTAGCTGCCGGTCGATCCCTTGACCCTGGCTCCAACACGTTGCCATTGCCAGGTGTTTCGAACGCGATCTGTCCGGACCAAGACGATGGCGGAGCTGTGCATCCTCACCCGTGACGTACTGGAGAACGCATCGTGTCCCCATTTGACCGCTGTTTGTTATTGTTCACGTAGGGATTCAACAGCATCCTAGGCGACTTTCCTGAGTTTGCCAACGAAATGAAGAAGCTCGTCGTGAAGCGCATCACCATGTTGTACGGGAATCGCAACCTGTCGCCGGAGACACTGGCCAAGATCACGGCCATTGCAGAAAAGAACATGCAGCGTCGGATCCGGGCGTACGGCGAAGTTGTCAACCATCACCGTCGCAAACCGTCGGGGCTGCTCTTGGGACGGCGCGGCGCCAAGTTTGACTTGCTCAAGCGCCTCGACATTCGACCGGAAAACGAGGATACCACCGCGATCGATGCGGCAGAATCCGACAGCCACTCGACCGAGACCAGCGAGGAGGACGAAATCGACGACAAACTCGTATCGGCTAAAGTCTGGAAGATCGCGCGGCAGATGAGGCGCATCAAGGCCGACGCGGCCGCGCGCGACGCAGCCACGACATCCACGTTAGCCACGATTTTGACGACGATTCAAGCCATGCAAGCGAAATTGGACGTGGGTGGCTAGGGCCGTCCAGGGATGTCTTGGCATGGACATCACTTAAAACGGTGGCATGTGGCCGACCGAGTGCTTAAGAGTAGCAACCTGTGGGGCGTCGAACCCCCCGCTAGGTGGTTTGTGACTCTGGGAGATTCCGTGGCGTCGCAGCTTTCCTGGACGCTGCCTTGGCTCGGACACACGTGGGAGCACCCCGACCGTGAACGACGCTCCAAGGTCGCGCAACCTCAAACTCACGACAGTTGAATAAATAGCTCCAGTGTACGTTAACCTTAGTTGGGGTGAATGACACGGTAGTGCTGTGTGCACATGCCCTGTCGACGAGCTTTCTTGGGGCAGTCGGGGATTTTGCACGGCCGTCCACCGCCGTGGCGAATGCAATACCCGTTGCCGCGGTCCTTGGCGCGACACGATATTTCTTTGCACGACCGCTTGCCGCCGTGGCTATGACAAAGGCCGTTGCGTTGGGACACTCGCTCGCAGTTCTCGACCGTGCAGTACTTGGAGAGGCGCCATCGAGCTTTGTGCGTCGAGTGCGTGTTTTCGTCAGGAGGTGTGTAGTTGCCGCTGGCAATGCCGTCGACGCGGGATCCCATCGTGTAATGTTGGTGGTAGTAGGCCATCGAGGCGAGATGCGGCTGCTTAGACTGGTAGCCACCGTCGGGTGAAGGCGGCTGCGATGGCAAGTGGTGGCGGTGGAGCAAGGACGAGATGGACGGCAGCACAGTGTGTTGGTGGGCTTGCTGCAGCGCCATGCTTGGAAGTGTTGTCGCGTCTATCGTAACTAGCGATGGCAGCAGCAGCACGTCGTCCGACGGGCTGGACCAGGGGTGACAACGCATTGTGTCTTGGACGGACATCATATTGACGACGGGTCGTGTGAGAGACGGTGAAATAAAGCGACTGCCGTCGTCGTTGCCACAGATACCAACCAAAAAGCCAGGCTGCAGCGCCTGACTTTGTCCAGCGCGTAAAGCACCATTGGCATGGCCATGTGATCCCGTTAAAAAGTGGGACGAGCATGTTCAGAACTCGGAGGCAGTTTGGTGGTGCCGCCAGCATCCCACCTCCACAGACCACGAATCACATGAGCTCTGAACGCAAGATGTCGGACAATACCATGACATGGCGAAATGGCACACTCCAACGCTTGGTGGAGGTGCCGCACGGTGGTCGTACTCGAAAGAAGTGCTTGATGCAGTTGCGTTAGATAGTAAAAGCGCCGCGGTTGTCTGGCTGTACGGGCAAATCCAGATTTTGATACGTCGTGAAATGTATGCGCTCACGACACAACCACAAGGAGACATGGCCAATGCTTTGTCTGCAGCAAATGCTGCGATACGAAAACGTGAGCGACAGTGCCGTGTTGGCCACGTTTGCCCCGCCTGTGCAAGGGAAGCATGCATGACATTACATGAGCCCGTGGGGCAGTAGTGCCGTGGAGCGGTGCGCACAAAGTTGTGCAAGGCCATGCGCCCACCCCAGCATCTCCGCCGAGCTGTGCAGCATGGGCTGAGCGGCCTTCCGTTTGCGTGGACGGCATGCATTACTCATCGTGTTTGGCCAAACAAGTTCATGTCATCGTGCAAAATGTGGCGACAGGTCTACTTGTTTCAAACGTTTTTCCTGTGTTTTAAACGTATGTCTAGCCGTTTCAAACGGCGTTGGAAACGTCGTGGTTTCGCTGCATCGAGCAGATCCATCTCGACTCGATGCCACAATGCGACGGCTCACGGTCCACACCTGCGACGGCTTGTTCATAGAACAGAGACGACCTGCCATTGTCGTGGGGCTGGAGCATGCACAGAACACCTCGAGCGACCTTTTCCGTTGGGGGGGGTCCATGTGAAAAGAGCAGGGCGACGATCCGTGGGCAAAAAGGACTATCGCCGCCGAGGGAGAGTCGGTTATGTGCAGTTGGACGGATGGCTACGAACCACCAGCACACGTCCAGTTGGTGTGTTCACCCACCCCTTGATCGATACAACCCCCAAACGTGAAGCGAGCCAGCCCCGATGCGAGACACAAAGACAGGACTTGCCACTGCGCCTCCGCTACACCCATCGATACCTCTGCGAAATTAAACGGATGGGATTCAAACAGCCAGGAATGGGCGATGAGGGGTCCTCATGCTGACAAACTGGATGGTGCTGGCTGCATGCAATGAAGGACGGGCATCTAGTTGTGGGTGCCCGTTCTGGTGGCGATGACAGTTTGGTATTCCGTTCCACAAGCGCGGTGAAGTTGCGGATGTGGCACCGCTTGGGAGCAGCAACGCAATACATACACTACTTTCCTTGGCAGGTGGTTTCCACCCATCATTTTGACATCCTCCACCGATAAGCGCCTTCTAGCGTATGCCAGGCGAATGCTCCGACGCCATGTGTCGTGATCGATGGCACTTGTAAGAATGATCGTGAGATAGGTCGGGCAATTCGGTGCTGCAACCCCACACACGCGCAAGATCGATCATCGCTGTCTGCCGACGAGTTCGTCGTTAAAACGTAAACCGCGAGAGTGACGTCGACTTTTGAGGGGCCACCGTCTTGGGCACCTTTTGGTGCATCGGCGATGCATACCCATACGGCTGGGCTTCGATAATCTTGACAACGCTCGTCATGCCAGGCAAGGCCTCCGTAAGTCCGTGGAGCACCACGACCATGTCGCCGTTGTCGATCCATCCACGGGCCTTGGCAAACTCGATGGCTTTCAGAATCAAGTCGTCCGTGCCGGTCATGGTCTCCACACGAAGCACCGAAATGCCTCTACCATGCTCTCAATCAGTCCGTCTGTTGCCACGCCGCCCATATACCTCGACAGTCCTGCCAACTGTCTTGCGACATGAGGAAGCGCTGTCACCGCGACCACGAGCGCTTTCGGACGGTACTTGGCAATTTTCAAGCTGGAAAACCCCGAGTCAGTCAGCGACACGATCAGCTTGGCTTGGACGTCCAGCGCGGTCTCGACTGCAGACGACGATACAGCTTCGCACACATCGACGGGCCGTGACGTGGCTTCCCGCGTCTTGGCGTACAACCGCGAGTAATTCAACGACCCTGTCGCGCCACCCTCAGCGTCAACCAAACAATGAGCATCGTACCTTCGGCTTCGATGCAGATGCGAGACATAGTCGCGACTGCTTCGACGGGAAACTCGCCTTTGGCTGTTTCCGCCGACAGCATGACGGCGTCTGTGCCGTCCAGCACTGCGTTGGCCACGTCCGAGCACTCGGCAGACGTTGGCGTCGGGCACTTGGTCATGGATTGAAGCATCTGCTCCAGCTTAAGACGTTCGGGTGGAAACGATTTCAGCCGACCTGCGTCGACGTGACCACGGGCTTGCCAGCGATGTTGGCTTTGCGGATGATCAACTTTTGCGCGAGGAAGACCTGTTCTGGCTGGAGTTCCATGCCGAGGTCCCCACGGCTCACGTGAATTCCGTCGGCCTCTTCCAGTATCTCGTCCAGATTTTCCAATGCTTCGATGCTTTCAATCTTGGCGTGGATCCGGATGTGCTTGCCAGCGTCGCCCAGGCACGCTCGCAACGCCCTGCACTCACGACCATGAAACGGGTTCGCGACCACGTGTGCGGTTGGACTGACCGCACGTTGTCCGCGGACCGGACGAACGACCCGGACACAATATCGACGCCTTGCGGAAGCGCAAAGTGCTCTAGGTCGTACTTGTCCTTCTCCGTGATGCCTGGGACTCGAATCTTAGCTCCTGGAAGGCACATGTTCTTGCGCTCTTCCAGGACATGCGAATTCAGCACACGGACGTCGACTTTGCTATCGCGACACGCGATGACTTCCAGCTGCAACGCGCCGTCGTCGCAGAGAATTCGCGAGCCGGGGGCAACGGACGTGGCCAAATGGGGGTAGTTGCATCCAATGCGTGTGTAGTCGCCTTCGATCGTGTCGTCGGTTGAGATAGTGAGCGTCTGCCCCGCAGTCAAGTGAAGGGGCGTGTGGTTCTTGAGCAGCCCTGGCACCCAACGCGGTAAGTCAGATTGCTTCAGAGAAGGGCCAGACACGACGTACCCGTGCGGATTTCAGGCCCCTTGGTATCCAGCAGCACTGCGCAGTGGCAGTTTTCACGCTGGTCGATGGCTGTGCGCAGGTTGGCCAGCGCCGTCGAATGGACAGAGTGGTCGCCATGGGAAAAGTTGAACCGCGCCACGTTCATGCCTGCGTGGGCGACATATTTGTGATGACACGTGTGCAGGGACGACAGCCGTGATAAGACAACCTGCATCGAGGAGCTTGCCAAGCATCTCGACCGACCAGCAGCTCGGTCCGATCGCACACACGATTTTCGTCTTGCGCTGGCGGTGCAGCGTGAAGTCGCGGTCGAGGATCTGCGATTCGCAAATTTCAACCTTGTACTTCTACATAGATGCCAGCACGCGATGGCAGGTCAGGTAATCGCATACGTGCATGGGGTTGCATGCACTATCTGGTGCAATTACCGGGATGTCGCCGCTTGTCGTGTTCGTCTCGTGTTGGTCGGTCGACATACTCCGCGGGCGCTGGCCCCATCCGCCACCAAGGACAAGGCGCGAGCGCGGCGACAGAGTCTGGTTAGCCGAGTGCATCTCTCGCCAAGATCTCTCTCGGGTAGCTCGCCAACTCGTCGACGAGTGAGCGTTTCAACACTCGGTCGACCCTATAAAGGCATACGGATAACATCGCCATGGTATCCGGACTTGATGTCTAGGACGCGCGACGAAGGTGGCGGCGCCGGCATGTCGGGCTCGACAACTCACGCAAACGACAACTGTGCTGTCCTTATTGGAATACTTTAATGACGCTGTCGGCGCCACCCGTGGCAACGAATCCCCGCGTGGCGTGGTAGGCGACGCTGTGTACCGCTTCGGCATACTTTGGCCGATGTGCCGACTGTTCATGTACGCACGTGCGTTCTGCCACGCTCCAGAACCGTAGCGATCCGTCGTGCCCGCCAGACGCCACATACAGCCCCGACGAATCCAGCGCGAGCGACGAGACAGCATCCTGATGAGCTACCACCGAGGCAATGCATTGACCTGACGGCATTCGTTGAGCCTCCAACAATCACGACAAAACAAGCGTCGTCGTCACCTGCGCGGAGATCATAAAAGCGAATGCGGCGATCTTGGTGCGCCGCGACCACCAAAGGCATCGTCGGGTGTGCCACCATCTACCCACACACAACAAACGTAAGGGCTTGACAAGGCTGGCAGGCGTGTTGGCCACGTGACGGCATCACGTACGCAGTTGACTTGGGCTTCCCGGAACGCTGTTATTCGCACGTCGCTTTCTGGAGGCACCATCAGCTGAATCAACCGTTCCGAGCTGATGTCGTATTGACCGATCTACCGCAGGCAGGGCTGGTCAGTGTTCGACTTGTGCAATGCACTGCACGGCTCAGTAAATGAATGCACAACGAGCATCTTCCATCCTCCCCACAAACGTCCAGTCTGTTCACGTACTGTGCAAGACGTATAGCCTGCGATCACTGTCGCGGCATTGGTTGGCACGGCCGACACGCAGGTGGGCACGAGGATGCCGTCGAGGTTGTGTCCGATGCCAGACGGGTGTTGTCGCACGGACGCTCCCAGCGTACACTTGAGCGTCGGTTCTAGTTGCATTAACAATTCGATAGTACACACACTTGCTGAGGATGTGCTACCTGCAGCGATTCCCCACACACGGACACAAGCGTCGGCGCTGGCAGAGAACAACAGATTTGTGTACGGGTGCGCGTGTAAGCTCCAAATCGCGTCGTGATGGGATTCCATTCGATGCACAAGAAACTTGTAATAATCTGTCTCGCGCCCATCGTGAGGACAAACCATCCCAAGGAGGAGTCAGTGCCCAACTGCGTACCGTCGTAAGCAAGCGGCTCCATCGGCTTGTCTGACGCTTCAGGGAATGCAAGCAGCCCAATGGTGCCGTCCTTGCTGCCGGTCGCAATGAGTCCGTTGCGAAACCCCAGGCCACTCGAATGCTCGGGCTTGATCGCGGCCACTGCCAGCACGCTGTCCATGTGCATTCGCAACGTCGCCACTGGTTCGACCTCTGTGTTCCTGCCACATGTCATGCATCAGTGTGTGGACCAAACCAACTCAGAACGACGTACTTGGACCCGAGATTCCAAATCTTAACCGTGCAATCTTCACTCCCAGACACGAGCAACGGGTCCGACGGATGGAAGCAGATCGCGCGGACGCCATCGAGGTGTCCACTGAGTTTCAACTTCATCTTGCACGCGCGAAAGTTGCCGTTCACTTTGGTTGTGACCTCGACAGGTGGTGGACCCCTTGGGGTTCCTGCCGCGGGCAAAGGAGCGGCAGCAGGTGTGGCCGACGAAGCAACAGCGGCGGATGTTAATGGTGGCGGCGGTGTCAGTTTATCAGCTTTGGAATTGACTCGCGACCGCGAGATGAGCGTCTCGCCCTCCTTACTCCTCGTCACGGACACATCGTTGCGCGATATCTCCATGCTCCCGTTGACACTGGCTCCTCCCCTCGACACCTCTGAGTCGCCTTTCACGTCCAAGTGCTTCGACGTGACGTTTGGACTGCTTGAAAACACGCTGGAGCTGTCTTTGCGAAAGACGGTCTGCTCCTTGCCGCTGCCACTGCGAGGACTGTTGAAGGGAGACGTCGGCGTGTTCGCACGCTCAATACGGGTGATAGCCTTGTCTTTGGGCACAACCATCGACGCAACATACCGTCCTCGCTCCTGCTGCAGTGCGAACTCGAGCATCTTGACTTGGAGCACGAGTTCCTTGGCGTAATCGTCCTGGATCTTCGTTTGTGCCTGGAGTTCCTGAAGCTGCGACTGGAACTGCTTTTTCTCGTCGAGCCACTGTACGCGTGCCGCATCTGCGCTCTCGAACTGCTTGGCGAGGAACTTGAGCGCGTCGTCGACACTCTCCATCGATGCTGGTGCTTATCGCCGCCCCTGTCTGCCGTCGTCGTCGACCGATTGACGAGTTTTCACAGGTGCGTTGTATGGTATAATGAAATTCAGTTCTTTTGCCCATTGTCATGCGATCTTGGATCCTCTAAAATTAAATACTCGGCCAAATCGCATGTCGCCCTAGCCTCTCTCATTTTATATACCCGGCGAATGCATTACATGCTGCAGCCTGCTCCTCGGCACTTGTCGACAAAGTGCACGTTCAGCTGCGAGCAGCCGGACTGGTTCAAGATCGTCGCCGTCATTTGCTGGAGCATGTAGTACACCGACAGCGCTTGGGTCGGAGGCAGTTCGATCACTTGGGTCGGGACGGCGAGGTCGCCAACATCGCGTGGTTTGTGGTATAGCACGATCGTGTCGGGACTGGCATAGGCGACGACAATCAAGTCTAGACGAGCAACACGATGAGACTCACCGACGTGCGGTGTGTGTGCATAACGTACCATCGCTCAACACCTCCCACGATATTGTGTACGTGACAGCGTGATGGGGGTGCAGGTGAACTTGCAAACTCAGCACGCGATGCTTGGTCACGAGCAAGCACTCATGGCGCTTGGCAGACATCACGTGGCCAACGTAATCTTCATGGCGGGCCTGGACGATGCCATACTTGATGTCTTCGCCAGACGCGTGCACGTAGGAGTACGACGTGAGCAAGTGCGTGCGCGGGTCAATGTAGCTACAATCGGACTGTGACTTTGCGGAACCGCCTAGGCGATTTGCGCTACCGTGGAGGTCGCATGCGCATGACGTAGGACTGAGTGTCGTGCTGGATGCCATCCCTAGATGGATAAACACATCAGCATGGCAGCATCGTTTTCGATGCACCTCAATGTCGTCGTGGTTGTGACAAAGGCTTGAGTGAACCCACGCAGCGGCTTCAACACGAGGCCAAGCATCCCAGCCAACACACCAGGCACAATGCCGCTCCATCCTTGCAAGTCGTACGCGTACATGGGGCTCACCTACACGCACATGGAATAATTTCTCCGTCGATCGACCAAATCGAGCAACAACATCGACTGACCACGACACCAGACGCGCCTTGGGCAATGTCTTGATATAAAGTCTTGGCGACTGGATAACCCGTGTACGTATCGATACGCTGGCACGCGTCCGATAACCCCAGCAACATGCTGCTCGCAATTCGCGTGTTGAAGTCCAAGACAGCGTACACAAAGGCCCGGAAGAGCAACGACGTGCCCTTGATCAAGCCGAACCCAAACGCTTGAGGACTCTAGCAATGGAGGTGACGGTGGAGCCAGCGATGGTGTGGCCGAGACAAGTACCTCTTGCCAACCACGCACGGGCTCCCATACAAACGACGCGAGCCCACCACGCAAGTTTTGCCACACTTTGACGGGGTTGCCGAGGACATCCACGGATCCGAGTAGTACGTAGGCTTGCCGGTACGCTTCGTGCTGGTAGTGCAGACTCATTTGGTTCAACATGGTTTCGCGCGGAACAAACATGTGCTGCCATCGCAGGGCGCGCCAGTGCAGTGGTGCGTTATGAATCTTCGTCAGGGTCTTTCCCGCAGCTTGGAGAATCTGACGGACGCCAGCGACTTGCACAACTCGACTTGTCGTCGGCGCGCTGCTCGTTGCAAAACTTAACGTGGCTTGGATCGGCGCCAGCTCGAACTTTTCAAAGTACAATTTCTTGGACATGGTGGTTTCTGGTGGCGCTCCCAACACGCCCACCGTCGACGCGTCAAAATCTCGGACGCGGTCCTGTCATATGCACACGAGGCGTCGATGGGAAACGTGCAAGAGGGTGTTCATGAGTGAACTGACCTCGCGCGTCGGAGCAGTGTCATGACGGACGTCTTCGGGACTCACAAACATCGTGGCGAGTTCATGGATCAGCGTGCCGTCGATGCGCCATCGCATGGGCTGCAGCTTCACGTTGACGTAACGAAGGAATTCGATGCTCGTGTAGGTGGTTTCTCGAACAATCGTGGCGTCCATGGCCGGGGACTCGGTAAAGTTCAGCAAGACCGGGTATCGAGTCGTCCGGACTTGGTTGTCGATTTGCATCGAGTGGACAGTCACGTGCAGCGCTAGCTGCGCCATGTGTTGTGTCCATGCTGCTTGGAACCCGACGGTGCTCCACGACACGTACACCAGCTCGCTTGGTTTGCTGTCGACCAGTGATACGCTGATGCTGTGGAGTTTGAGCTGGAATTCCACGACTGGATTCATGAGGTACTGCTGCCATCCTACAACAAATCACACACACTGAGCTTGCCAGGCAAACAATAAAATCGCGTGGGTCAGCAGCAGCACCTGTCGGTTCTTTCTTCGCGACGTGCGGTTTTGGGAATGGCGTCATGTCGGTCAACCGCAGGACACGAGTCGGCCCATCCGCGCGAACTTCGACCGCAAGCGACTTGGTGGGGAACTGCGCGATATCGTCCATGGAAAACACCCCGATACGGATCGGTCGACTGTTATCGTCGGCTTGCGATGGAAGCATGTCCACGACGACGAGGTGCGGCTTTAGAGGTTCGTCCCATGTGTAGTCGCAAGTTTGATGGGGGAGCAGGATGTCGGAAGTGCGCACGCGAGACTGGTGGATGCGGATCGTTTCCAGTGAAAAGTTCTCGATGCGGTATGGAGGCACGTTCGTCGAGCTGCGAAACACAATGCGGTATTGCGGTCCTGCCAATACGGTCACTCAAAACACACTCGACCACGTGCCGGATGACATGGTACCTTCGAGCTTGATGGAGACGCGAATCAAGTACGTCGTGCGGTCGACTGTATTGCGCAGCCTCAGCGTTTGATCTCCCGTCGTTTGCAAGTTGAGCGCGCCGCTCCACACCTACACCCCGCACCCGTCACGACCACACTCCAAACGACACTCTGCCACGAACCCATCCTGGTTGGGCAAACCGAATCCGAATCGCGTTGCGGTGGTGGGCTTGGGTGAAATGCCACGGCAATTGCGCATTTTGGTCAAGCGTCGCCGACGTTGCCGTGCTTTCGTCCATGAGAATGTCCAACGACCGGTCGTCCAGCGCATTGATCAAGAGGAAGCGAGGAACCAACGTGAGTACTTGGGTGCGATCGTACCAGCCTTGCCCGTGCTCCAAGACAAACCCGACCACGTACACCCTTCCGTTATCTCGAATTGTACACTCCCCTATGCAGTGTCAACGACGAAAATGGAGGTCTGAACGGTGGAACGCACCGGTGGCGCCACTAATGTGACACGATATCACGTTGGACCATGCAGCGCCTTTGCCTTGGAGTCGCAGTTGCAATTTCAAAATCCCATGGCGTTGGTGGGTATGGCACACGGCGAGAAGTGGCGACGCTGTCGACGCAATCGACACTTTTTTCGGAATCAAGTCGACGAGGCCTCGATTTGGCGGAATCGACGGGAGCAATTGATGCTTTCGTTTCACGGCAGGTTGGGGCACCACCAATTCCGTGTCTAAAGGCAACGTCGCAACGTCTTGGCCCTTTGGCATCGCTTGGCCTACAGCAGCAGCAGTAAACACTCACGATGTCGCCCTTGCACTACGGACGAGACTGGGTAGTCGCGTACCAGCGGCAAACGGATTGATGTGTTCGGGGCCCAGAAACGCAAGTTCGTGCTGGTATTCGAGCTCGAGTCCCGTTTGATTCAGGACCCAGTACGGGACAAACACAGTGACTTCCCACTGCGACGACTTGGACGATTCAACGTCGATTGTCACGAGCAACACACTATGGTTCATGGGATCGATCATGGCAATCGTCCCTGCCACCAATTCCGTCGACTGGCTCCACGAAAACCCCTTGGTGCGGATGTTGAGTGTCAGCGAGTCGTGTTGGCTGCCATGATACACACACTTTTCCCCAATGCCAAGCTTGCCCGATTCATATCGACCTGGCGCGGACGTCAGGCGATATTCCATCGGGGTCGGCAACGCATTGTGTAGCACAAGAGGAGCACAGAACGAAAGCACGCGGCGGTTCGATTCGTTTTCTGCTGACCATGTCGCGTACAGGACAAACCCACCGTCGCCGCAACTTACGACGGGAGCGTCCACAAGCGTCCACGCGTGGACTCCGTCTGGTTTCACGTACACTTGGGTGCCGCGGAACGACACGAGCGACATTGGAACAGCCAGCGACTGGTGCGGATCGAGGCTGCAGCTAAAAGGCGGTCGAGGCATGATGCCACCCGTGGGAAAAATCAACTGCACTTGCAACCGAGTCGCCGTTTTGTTGTCAAACAGCCACGTGCTTTGGACAACAATCATCTTGCAACCATGCTGGACATGGATGTCGATCACGCAGTCGACGGTGCTAGGTCCAAGCGTGGTCGATGACAGGCGATACGTGCGCGTGCCAAGCTCGGACGTTGGAATTTCTAGTTGCTTGTATTCGGGGAATCGAATGTGGACGGTTGTCGACGGCTGGAGCGGCAGTTCTTGTCCGGGTGCTACATCCGTCGGTCCGGCCGCTGTCCACACCCTACCACAGACCAATTCACACGTTTGCTCCATCGAGAGTGCATGGATTGTATCGTACTGGAAAAATACACCCGTTTCGTTCTTGACGACACATGACGCGAGGTCCTTGTCCATCGTCATGCGCGTCAAGAGCCGCACCGTTTCTAGCAACGCGTGCGTCCAATTGAATTTCACTTCGTCCGCACTCTTCACTTCGACTTGCAGCGGCGTCGCGCCCACGACCTGCCATACTTTGATGTGCATCGTCATGGGTTCCACCAACGGCTCCATGTTCAACAGGCGGTTGTTCAAGTACGACGCGTGCACATTCCACTTCCACCCGAACGACTTGACGTGCTGTGTGTCGATCCACTCAAATTCGCTTGGTTCAATGTTCAGACGAAGCATCGATGCTGCATTCCCTACGACGCTGACTTGAATGGACTGCAGATCCAAGCACACGTGGCGCCACAATAGAGTCGATGGGGCGTGGCTAGCACGTCCATCAACACCGTGGCAAGGTCCTCCGTCCTCGGACAACTGGCGTATCAACGAGTATTGGAGACTGTCCGTGTCGGTATCGCCGGAAGTAGACGCGTGATGAAACACGTCGGTGGCCACCGGTCGTAGCTTCTGGAGGAGGCCATCCATGGTTGCCGCGAGCGTCGTCACCGTCGAAATTGAGTTCGTGATCGTTTGGATATCTTGCAAATGCACGCTCACGAACACGGGGCTGCACTGGAGCGACGTGTACAAGAGAGTGTCGGGTTTGTGGGTGTGGAACGGGCTCAGGGTTTGCTGAAGCGCCGCGTCGACCGGGAAAGTCGGCTGATATCGCAGCGTAATCTCCAACGGGTGGAGGAGGTTGGACGACACGTTGTCGTCAGCCTTGGTCTTCACCAGGACATTCTGCAGACGGACAAACAGTTGCGACGGGTCTTGTTTACACGCCACTTGACCCGCCAGGACTAGCGACTCCAATTCGATTTCCACCAGCTTGCATCCAACGTCAAAATGCCAGGCGGCTTGTGGTGTAGTCGCAGGGGCAATGGCATTGTGTCCATGAATGCTGGACGCAATGCTGTTGCTCCGACCACGCTCCGTCCATTGATACTCGGATTCTGCGTCGTCGTACACGGACGACGCCAGTTCGGACATGGACAGTTGGTTCTGATGGCGCATCAGCGAGTGCTCGACGTTTGTCATGGTTTCGAGCCCGACCACCACCACTCGCTCAACGAACAATGGCTCGACCACCAACCGAATTGCTTTGGCATCTACCCACCACGAGTGGACGTGTTTGGCAACCGTGTGGCGGTACTGAAACGTGCAGCCTGGACTCACGACTGTGTCTTGAAGCGTTACGTGTGCAAATGACAAGTCCATGGACCTCTGGCTGGACTCGCAATTGACCGTCCCTTGGATTCCCCCCACCGCCAACGTCGCCACAGGAATTGTGCCGTGTGGATGAATCGCAAACATGTCGAAGACGAGCCCGTGGGATGGATCGAACTCGTCGTGTTCGCCGTTCCCTTGCACGACGGTGTCTCCATGGTCGGTGCGAACGGTGAAAATGGAAAACGCGAGCGCATCACACGACATTTCCAAGTGCCACGGTACATTTTCCGACGAATTCGCAACGATGTGGTGGTGCTGATGATGCAACGACGGCGTGTTCGGAGCTTGGTGGTACAACGACAACGGCAAGAACGCTTGAAAGTACAACTCGACCAGCATCGCAGTGTGCACTTCGCTCACCTGTACATGCGTGTGCGACAAGTGCACCCGCACACGACGAGGTTGGTTCAGTTCAAAGTCAATGTTCATCGGCCGGAGAAACTCAAAATCGTCGTGCATCGACCGCAGCACCAAGTTTTTCGTTTCCAGTGTTGTCTAGCCAAAATTGTCAGCCAACGCAAAGGACAAACAATACGTACTTTGGACGGTGACCACAACGCACGAATCAATCCCAGTTGGAGAACGATGCCGTGCGTTAGCTCCAATGACGGGTGCTTGGCCGACTTGTGGAGTGGCATCACAATGAGTGGATCGTGCATGTCAACGGCAATCGTCCACTTGCTCGTGGACATTGGGGGTGGCAAGGGGTCGTGCAGCACGAGGGGGCGAGGCGGGTGGTGGGGCACCGTGTCAAAAGTAAACACAGGAGAAAAGAACACGTCGCGTGCGGCGGTCCCAGGCGTAGTAGGAATGTGGTGATGATACGCGTCCAAGTGATGGGACAGGGCAAACGGTGCAGGATGGCGAGGCAATTGCGGACACGACAACGCATCCATCAATGGCCCTTCGCAGATATAGTGTAACAACTTGAGCAAGAACCTCGTGGAAACGATACAGCGAACTTGCTCGACGTGCAGTTTGATGTGTCCTTTGTCCGACGATTGGGACAGCGTTGCGGTGGCAAGCGGCGATGCATCGACCAACGGCGACGCCAACCCCAATACCTCTTGAAATAAGAACCGCTTGTCCTTTCGTTTCATGTGCAGTTGATCCGACGACACCAGATCAATCACTTGAATGTTGCCGACGCTTCCTACACGAATCATGACGTCCTCCCGATTTGATTGAAGGATGTCCAACCTGTAGCTGCCATCGATCCTTGCGTAAGCGCCACGTCCAGACGTGCATGCAGCAGAGCCACCGACATCAACGGATCCATGTGATTGCTAAAACATATCGACAGCGATCGCATGTGGACCTTTATTTTGTACACGTTGTTGCGGCCCGACGACGCTTCGTCGTCCTTCTTGGCTTGATGAAAGAGAGCATGGCGTGCTTTTTCCAAATCGAGCCGCACCGAATCGGTGAGACTCATCGTCGGGACGTCACTTGGGACAACGCCACTTGAGCTCAAATCGATCGGCATGTCATTCAAACTCATGGGTGGGATGGCATCTTTGGGATCGTCGACTTGTTGGAACAACGGAAGCACATGGGCCACCAATGCTGCGATGCGAGATTGGTCGAATTGAACGTGCAAGTGGCCGAACGTGATGTCGAGTTCCGTGGGATCGTGCACTTCGCTCGTCAGGTTGATGTCGAGAAGATCCATCGACTCTCCCGACGACGACGATGGCAGTGGCGGCAACATGCGATTGTGGGACGAAGCTTTTCGCGGACGCAGCGACCCTCGACGCGATGTCTTGGGCAGCAGCGACGTGTACGGCAACACTGGTTGCGTTGTGACAGAGAATAGCAAGTGGTGCGTCGGTGCGTTGTTTGCATGATCGTCTACAGCCAACGAGCCCAAACGAAGCCGCAATGTTGTGGACAGTGTCCTCTTGGCAAAGCGTAATTTGATGCCTTCCAAGACGCATAGGACACGTCCGGCAGACTCGTCCTCGGCCTTTTGGAAGTGAATTTGGACGATTGGAATTGTCACGGTGCACACACACACCCGGCGGTCGAGGATCTTTTTCACGATTCGGGTAGAGGGGACGACAGTCGTCGGATCCGGGCGGCACTTGCCTGGAACAATCGAGGGCACTGCTGGCACCGCGACTGGAATTGTCGGAGGCAATCCTCCATCGCTCATGGTTGATTGAGACGAGAGTGGCGGCGGTGCCAGTAGCCCAGTGGGCAGGGACAAGCGATCTTCGACATCGTCAAGACTTCCTTGGCCGTCGTTGCCGTACTCGACACTAAACCACGTGTCGTCACTCATGACGCTCTGGGTTTCATCTTCGTCGCTATTTCGGTGGTTGTCAGTGCTCCAAGGCGACGCCTGCGGAGGAAATCTCGGTGTGAGAAGCGCCGATGTTGACACGGCCGCCGACACCGTCGTGGAGGCTTCTTGATGCTTGAAGCGGGCGAGAACTTTGCACAGGTGGTGATACTGCCCCATGGAAACGTGAAATGCCAGGGCAGGAAGGTCGACGTGGACGTAGAGTTGGTAGAGCGTAGCATCGAGCGGGAGGACGGACTTTCGCATGGTGACGTTGATGTGGAACGGATCGACCAAACTGAATGGAGTTGTCGAGTGCATCAAGAGTTCAGGCGAGTAGGGCACTGCCGGCGGCAGCAGCATTACGTGCAAATTGCTCATGGCGCATGTAAACTTGTCGTAAAACTCTTCTTTCCACCGGGTAGCGCCTAAAAATGTTCAATCAAGCGCGGCTCCATGGCAACTATCGAGTTGAGCGAGGACGGACCTTCACCCGTTTCGGCTTCGTCGGTGAGCTGCTTGGAAAAGTTGGTGCTGTTCGTCAACAAAACCGAAGCAGCCCGTTGATGACCATGGGTTGTAGAAGTCGTGGACGTCATGTTGACGTTCAAGTTACTCAGTCGCTCCGTGCGAAAATGGACGTGGCCCAAATCCAAGATCAGTCGGGCATGTTGGAGCATGTCACCATCGGACGACGGCAAGATAATCACAGGCGCCTACGACCACACAGGAAAAACAAAAGTTAGATCTGTTTCGATCTTGTTTGCCAAGCACGGCAACAGCGAGCGAGCATGGTATCGAAGGACACAGGTTTTTAAATCTTTGACTGACCTGAATGCGAACGTCGACAAGGACGGGGATCCGGTGCGCCATGGCGTACTCGACCTTCGCCTCCGTGCGTGCCTTGAAGTTGACGAACTCGTTCAGCGCCTGCATTTCCATTTCTGCCCACAACCCAAGGGCTTCCGGCGCGGTCGAGAACGTGCTCAGGTGGGCCCAACACATCGCCGTCGGAGAGTAAATGATCTCGAGAGGCTCCATGAACAACTTGAGCATCTGTTGATCTTGCCCGTTTTCGTACGACATGCGGAAGACCGGAGCCACCATCGTGATCTCGACGTTGAGCGTCGACATGGGCACGCGGCGTTTCATGATGCAGTACCCGTCCATGCTTTCGTCGTACAGTTCCACAGTTTGCAAACTCAGCTCCATTTTCATGTTTGCGCCAGATCGTTGGACGATATCTGTGTGCACCTGCATCACCCCAACGTGAACATACCATGCAAGGGCCATCGAACGAAGGAATGTGGCTTCTACCTGGGCAAACATCGCCATGAAGAAAGGCTGGGGGTTGTAGCTTCGACTGTACTGGCTTGACGTGCGGAGGTACTTTGTATCAGGGTCGTTGAGGAGAGCAATCGAGCCTTGGTTCAGTTGAATCGAGATGACGGAAAAATCGTTGGACGTTGTTGGGGCGGCTTTCTCCATCGGATCATACCTGACAACAAAGCATTATGGTGTGGACCGGATGGGAAGGACGTACCCAAGGATCCTGTACAGCTCCTGGCGCTCCATTTCCTGTCCTGATTCGGCTTCTTTCACCGACGAGTAGTCCAGACCAGTCCACCGGACAAGGTTCCACAGCGAGTACGACGACAACGTTGTGGGGGCAGCCGCTGCAGTTGGGGATGTCGAGGTCGCTGGATGGAGTTGCTTGAGTTCGAGGTCTGCCAGATACCGAAACAGCAGCACGTCCTCTACACTCCGCCGCGCTTCAATAGCGTCCACTTGCTCTTGAATCGCTTGCGCTTGGTCATCGCCCAAGAAATGCTCTGGCATTGCTGCGAGCTGCAGGCGCTGCCACAACATGACGTACTCGAGTCGGTCGTCGCGGCGCTCTTTCATGTACACCCACGACCACGCAGTTCGCTTCTTGGCGACGTCGCTTTGGATGCACTGAATCGCATAGCGCCACCACGCTGCCGGCGCTTGGAACACCGACACGATCGGTCGAAAGCGAAAGTACTGCTCGTACAGCTGCGCTTGCTGCGGCGTCTTCAGTGCAGTCAGAAGGAAGAGCATGTCGCAATACTGACACTCTTCGAGCTGAAGGGCCACTTCGTCAATCAGAACCTGCAGTTCCATTGTCGGTACGTTGGGGTAATGGAAGTCCTGCTTTGTCGGGTCACGTTTCGTCTTGAAGTGGGCGGACGCATTTACGGGCTTCAAGATGAAGTGGTGCCTGGACGAGTCATCTCGTCCGGATTGGGGCGTTGACGGCGGCCGTGTCATGTCCAGCCGCATGGGAATGGAACGCGAGAATGCATTGGTAAACGTGTCCAGTGAGCATGTAGCCCCGTCAAAGAAAGGGTCGCCATGGAGCGCGCAGTCCGGGTTCAGGTACATGCTCAAGTGGTTCAACTCGAACGATTTGTAAATCATCGGCTCCTTGGACGATGTCGAATCGACATACGTGGGTTGCCAGTTTGAGTCGGTCGATTGGGCGTGCAAAGATTCCATCTACTCGTGCCAAGAAGTAAGACCGTGGCAAGAAGGCACAAGAGTTTGTACCGTGAGGCCAAATGTGAAGGGATGGTCGCCGCTCGTGGCATCCTGGAACCGAATGTGGATGCGTCGGATGTGGAATTCCAAATTGTCAAGAATCTTTGTACGCAAGCGCAAGAGAAAACTGTCGTCGACGGACCCACCGCCTTTGTCCGTCTCGAGCTTCTGTTGATACAAGTCGTCGATGAGCTGCTTCTTCAGCATCTGCTCCATTTCCGCTGTCGGCGGCACCATGTCCTCGCGATTCACGTTGCGCAACAAGATATACACATCATCGATCGTCACCAACACGGAGTCGTACACAAGGCGGTTCCATGGTATCTTGATTGTGACTTGCCCTAGCACGCCGCGGACAACCGCCACACCGAGCGACGGGTAGATCTTCCGCTGTAGCTCCAGGTGTTGCAGGACGACGTACCCACTCCACACGCCAACATTAACTTTGTCATGTCGAAAGCAACTCGGCTCGACGTAGTTCCCCAGAAGCTGTGTAAGCAGGCCCGTGACCTGCCGCTCAAACATGGTGGGATTGGTGCCGAGGCCGACAAGCCCGGAGCGGGATGGTCGAATAAGTGCGTGCTTCACAAGTCCGCATTCAACTGGGTATACAAATATCACATCATTCTTCTAAGTTCGACATCCACCCCATGACATTATTTTGCGTTGCGACGTTTCGCTCCCGCATTCTCGACCCCCCTAGCGGAATGCCATGGCAGGAGCGCCGGTTGCATCGCATTCCCAAGACGCTAGTTGCTCCCAACTGGACGAATCAAGTCTGCCAATTCCTGTCTCTTCTCCAACGCAGGCGAAGAAATCTTGACTGTGTGTAGTTCTGGCAGTGTCCACCGTCAGCCAAACAAATCCAAGACTCCAACCACATCTCGTCGCAGACATCCGTGGGGCCCATGGGGATGAAACGGGTGTTGTACATCGAACTCGTATGGCTTTGAAAGGCAGTGCTCATCGAGGGGACGTCGCCGTCCTTGTGTGGTTGGTTGGTGAGGTCGCTCGTCTTGGGGTCGGAGGCGAGTTGCGCCACGCTGATTGGTGGAGGGAAATCATACCAATCGAATCCAGCCATTTGATTGGCTCGCTGGATGTGATTGGTGGACGCGTCGATTCCATTTACCAGCAAGTACGAATTTGTTCGCTTCCATCATGGACGTCCCTGCCGCCTCAAAGTTTGGCCAGAAGCTTGCCCATACAGGTAGCGACAGCAACGACGTCGATGATGACTGACCCGTCCGTGTTCAGACAAACATGTCCGTGACAAGACTGTGAAGAGTCTGACGCAGTACCTCGCCAAAAAGAAGGAGTGGTCCGATTTGGACTTGGACAAGATCTGGAAAGCGCTGTTCTATTGTACGACCGTCCATCCTAAAGTGCTGATCACGGTGATGTCTAATCGTCACGGATAGGCATGTGGATGAGCGACAAGCCCAAGATTCAAAACGAGTTGGCCGAGAACTTGTCCCAGCTCATGCATGCGTTCCCGTCGTCGACGTTGAAGACGCGGTTCATCCACAGCTTCTTCAAGACGATTCACCGTGAATGGCACGGAATCGACGGTCTCCGCCTCGACAAGTACTACTCGCTCATTCGCAAGATGATGTTTCAAAGCTTCAAGGTTCGTTCCAAGGTGGCGATCGTGACGAGTAACTCGGTGACCATCGTAGTTCCTGCAATCTGAATGGGATGAAGCACAAGCGTTCGCCTCGCACTTGTCGAGCGAAATTCTAAGCAAACTGCCCAACGGACTCCGCTTGCACTTGTGCGACGTGTACGTCCAAGAGCTGCACAAGTCGGCCGGCGCGACCATCGAGTCGGAGAACCTCGTCATGCTCTTGGAGCCGTTCTTTACGCTCATCAGCTCCGAAACAGACAAAATCGTGACCAAGCGCGTCAACGACATGGTGTTCCAGTACGAACATTCGTGTTCTTCGAACGCAGTGGTCACCATCTCTGTAGGGTTCTCCTCACCGACTACGAGTTCCAAGACACGTTAAAGGACAAGGAAGTGGTTGCATCGACCGACTCGGAGGACAACGACGATGAAAGCGCCGAGGCGGACGAGCACAAGGTGTTTGGAGTGGCACACTTGGCCCATGTCCAGCATCGCATCTTTAACTTGGCTGCTGCAGAGTACGTCGCCGATTCACCTCCACGGCATCTCATCCATCGCATCCAGGGACACGCATGACCGGAACCGCAATATTTTGTACAGTATTTATTCGGCCTTGTACGCGGCGACCAAGGTGGACTCGGCCAAGAAGGACAGAAAGCGGTCGGCCGACGATGGCGACGAAAAGTCCGCCACGATTTCAAAAAAGCAACGACGAAAAGCCAAGGCGTCGAGCGCCAAGGAAGAGCCCGCCGAGAAAATGCAGACAGTTGACGTGGAATCCGCGACGAAAGAGGTCGTGACGACCAAAAAGGAGAAATCTGCCCCCAAAAAGGAGGTTGCGTCACCAAAGAAGGAGGCGGTGCCGCCAAAGGAGGAACTTTCCCCGAAGAAGGTGGCCAAAAAGGATATCAAGGCTGCCGTCGCTGACCGAGATGACGATGTCAAGGTGGAAACCAATGTCGCGCGAAAGAAGGGCGATAAGGCCGCGTCAAAGATGAGCGCAAAGCCCCCTGCGTCCCAGAAAGAACAGCCGACGCCGTACCCCCGATGCACGAGCTGCGGCGGGTTTGGCAAGGGCTTGGTGCCTGTAAACAAGAGCATGTGCACCCACTGCGATCGGGAGATCAAGCAGGAAGCCAAAGCCAAGACTGCGAAGGACAAGAAGCGAAAAGCGGCGGCCGTCGCAGAAGCATCTGCAGAGGCCGAGGCGGCAGCTGAAGCGTCCAAGAAAGTTCGATTCGGCACAAACAAAGCGCTTCCATACGAGTTGTCGATGAAGCGCATGAAGAAGTCTGTGGAGAAAGAACTAGTTAAACCGGCGACAGGTAAGGGTGTGCTCAAGGTCAAGGAGATCATCGCGACGGCCACGAGCAATGTCAAGAAGAACACGACACTGAATGTGAAGCGGGCGCGGGCGGCGGACTTTTTCTAAGTGGATGTAATGAATTGAACAACAAACAACCCAGTGTGCGTTTGATGAGCACGTTGTCGTCTTAGCGTTTAAGGGATTGCGGCCGGTCGGGGTGATTCTGCCCGAAAGGATCTTTCTCCATGTCGACTGACCAGTGCTGCGCGTTCGGGTCGAGGGAAACGTATTGGTTGAGCTGTTGAATGCCCTTGATCGCAATGTTTACTTTCTCCTTGATCTTCACGGGATCGGTAAGCACTTTGTTATCGTGGAACTCGGCCTTGATATCCTCGACGAGTTGATCGCGTTTGATGCTCGGGAATTTCTTTGCCAGCTGCAGCACGCGGCGGTATATCTGCGGTACCGTCGGGGATGCCGACATGACCAGTGAACTTCGGGTTTGGTCGTTGTGCATGGGATCGTCCGTATATGACGTTGTTTAACCGGATGTTGTGTTTCCAAAACGACCAATCAAATTCGTTCGCTGCCTTTCTTGGACCAATGAAAACGCTGGAATGACGATCCCGTTTCGACAAAAAGTCACTTGTTCGAATTCTAGCTGGCGGTACATGGGACCAGCGCCGTCGTCGTTGCGCGTCCATGGCGAGTTCCGGCAGTTCGTCCGTCAATGGGATATCATGGATGTCGCGGTAGCACGAATGAAGTACAAGCTGCTCACGTTGCGGTTCTGTGTCAACATGGAGCAGCTCTCACGCATCTTGGGACGTCAATTACCCGACCCGCTTGTGACTCTCATCTTCCAAGTGTTTGCGCCGAAAAGCATTCGCATGGCGCCGACAGTACCTGTGGTCGACGTCTTTGAAGTTTTTGCGGGTCTAATCTTGGTGTGTCAAGCGACCTTGTCTCAACGAGTTGCCTGTACGTATCCTTGTGCACTGGTAGTTGTCTTTGTCATACAGCAACTCACACGCCATGCAAAGCTCTCTTCGATCTCGCCGACGTTCAGGGAAGAGAAGCACTGAGCAGCACTGAACTGTCCATTTGTACGTGGTTTTTGTCTTGCTCCTTGTCCTCCACTCATGCCATGGAATGCCCCATCCAGTGCTTTGCGCTGTGGCGCGCAGCATCGTCAAGTTGACGTCGCCGCCGGTACTATTGACTGAGTTGCATTGCTCAATTCACAGGGGCTATACATCCTGTTAGTATCTTATCATGCCCGAGACAGTGCAGCAGTTTGCCTTGTCGTGCATATCCGATCAAGCCAAACGAGTCGACTCAATTGACAAGTCAACATTTTGCACATGGGCACTCAACAATGCGCTCTTTACTTCGTACATTCGCGTGTGCACTGGTCAAGGTGTGAAAACCCGTCGTTTCCAATCCTATTTTCCAAGAACTAAACCGTCGACCAGACTTGCCTCGCCTGTACGTTGGGCTGGAGAAGGCGAATGCGTTGGTCGGATACATCGAGTTCGACTCGATTCCCCACATGCAATCGACATCTGTCGACGGCTTACGCAAGCTATCGGTGTCGCAGCTCGGCTTGGTACTTCCCCCCGACTTCGGATTCTTGTCGCAAGGTGTCGTTGAATCCACAACCTTGGCATGGTGACGTTGCGACGAACTTGTCTTGGATGTAGGTCGAATGGTGGCGAAATCGAAAGAAACGAATGTCAAGGCGTGGAGTTTAATTCCATTTGCGGTCCTGGGAACACCTGGCATGCACGTGGACGACCCGGTCTACCGCTCAAAGGCATTGCTGGCAGGAACTGCATCGAACCCCCATCCAAATGATCGCCCGCTTCAGCCCTTTCAGTTCCGTTATCACTACCACTTTGTCGAATCCCACGGACTCCGCGTTCAAACGATTCAACCGGTGGCCAGACACCGGCACTTTCGGTACCGACGCAGCGACAGCATTGTTCGTGATGGCAGCGTATGGTAGGTTGCGAGGAGAACGCGTGTACTGGCGACCAAGCCAGTACTGGTGCGGCGACTGGATAGTGAACCAGTCACGCATCGCGTCGAATTCTCGCACGTGCCTCCGCCAGAAACTCAAGAAACAACAACTCCTGCCGTCTCGGGGCATGGTTGTGAAGGACATATATGGCAGAATCGTGTCGAACAACCCAAAATTGCCCCATGTGCAGTCCAAACTTCGCCTCCTCGCGCTTGACACCCAGCTTTCGAATGATACGTCGTCGGGGGACGTTCAAGCATCTGCAATGATTGTCGACATGGCTGGAGACAAGAAGATGGTGTCGAGAGGCCACTCGCGCATCGTGGGCGCGCTACGACGATCCAAAATGACCCAAACCACCAAGGAATGTGCAAAATGGACGGTCATCGACGCCCGTGCAGCCTTGCCCAACGAATGGTCCTCGACGACCACGTCACTGTCGTTGGAGAGTGACCAAGTGCAAGGATTCCCTGTGGTGTGGATTCGGCCGTTGTCGGAACCGACGCCGCCATCCCTCGACGACATTGACATCTCCAAGAAGAACCCGACCCTACAGAATCTACTGCAAGCGATCATTCAAACACTTGCGGACAAGCGCGCTATCAATGCGCAAGATGTGTTTGGTCGGACGTTGATGCATCATGCTGCCGTGTATGGCCACTACCGTCTTCTTGACGTCCTCTTGGCCGAGCACGCGCTTGTGCATGTCACCGACAGCCAGCACAACACCCCGCTTCACGTGGCCGCCAGTCGTTGCCGCTTAAAAGAAGTCAGTGCATTGCTCACGAACGGAGCGTCGACGACAGCGTTAAATGTTCACCACCAACTACCGCTGCACTTGGCCTTGTACTCGGCAAGTCGACAGCGCAACAAGGTCAAGTCGAACGACGTGTTAACCAAGTACACTGTCATGGAACAAGTCGTGGATTTGCTGTGGGATCGCACGCCGTCCGAGTGGTGGCACGTTCCAGACGTGTACGGCGTCACCATCTTCGAGTTGGAGCAATCGATTTTCGGCGACATGTTTGAAGCAGCACGCGCGGTAGGACTCTTCAAAACGCGTGGCCACAACGACGCGCTCATGGTGATTGCTAGGGCTTGGTTCCTCGCATCCAACACTTGCTCGAGTCGAAAAAGGTTCGCGATATCAACACACCCATGTCTGTGTTGCAGCGAACGGCGCTCCATGAAGCGTGCGAGCGGGGCCGGTACAATGCGTGCGACTTCTTTGTACGGCATGGTGCCGATGTTTTTGCGCAAGACTGGAAGGGGTCTACGCCGCTGCACGTGGCAGCCCCCCGGGGATATGATAAAATTGTCGAGCTTCTCGTGCACCAGTACCCGACATCTACGCTCGTGCAAGACATTAGTGGGAAAACAGCGCTGCATTTGGCGATTGAAACATCAAAAACCAGCGTCGCGATGTATTTGATCCGACGCATGTCCAACGTAAGCCAGCCCAGACGATTCGCTCTGCGTCACAAAATCCTGTTTTGTTAGCTTCAAATCCAAGACGCGAGTGGGTACACGCCCCTGCACGTGGCGTGCTTGGTAGGAAACAAGGACGTGATCATCGCGCTCTTGGCTGGAGGGGCGAACCCATCCTTCTGCCGTCTCAGCATCCCATCGCCCACTGCCGGCCCTGCCAAACGTCTCAAGTCGCCGCACTTGCTCGGTTTGTACTGGAAACGGCGGACTGGCACGACAGTTGTGATCGAGCACTGTGTGGAATGCTTGATCCGGGGATGGGCCATCAAGCTTTTCACGCCTGACTCGGCAACGTACTTTGACTTATTCAAACTTTTCTTGCAAACCGATGGAGGCTGGTCGCTGCATTCCACCGACTGTACGAACCAACCGATGGTGCATCATGTCGTGGCTCGGCTCGCAAACAACCCGAGCATCGTTGTGCAATGTCTGGAAGAACTCGCAAAAGTCCACTTGCTTTCGATCAACCATCAGGACCCCCACGGCAACACACTACTTCTTCAGGAATGTAAACGTGTGTGCTTCAACAAAACCACGGCATCGCTCGCGGTGGTGCGAAGCCTCCTTCACCATGGTGCAAATCTGCACCTGGCCAACAATGCACAAGAGAGCCCGATGCAGTGTGCCGCGTTCTTTGGGCACGACGCCTTGTTGGAGCTTCTATTGGACACTGTGACGCCAGACTTTCTCGCTAAGAGCGCCCAGGTCTCCAACTCCCCCCTCCATTTGGCATGCCTCGGTGGCCACGTCTCAACGATCCAAATCCTGCTGTCTTGTGGAGCTGTCTTGAATGGATGTGCTGAAGAACCCCCCCTCTGTTATGGCATCCGATCGGGCAAACCCGATGTGGTGCAGTTCCTTCTCCATCGGGGTGCGGAGGTCAATATATGGTGCCCCCTCGCCCGCACAATCCATAGCTTTGGCCACGTGAGTCGTCTGTACGAACCCGTCGACATGGGATCGCCCTTGACTTTGCTCCTTCACCTTGTACCCTCGCGGGTGTTTCAACTCCCAACGTATGATGTGCCTCCAACCCAGCCAGAGCTCCTCGCCGAGAACCAGCATATTTATCTCTCAAAGCAAGAACTTGCCCATCGGTACAACTCAATCTCGGCTTTTTGGCATGAGAAGTCACATCTATTGCAGGGATATTTGGCGCTCGTGGCAAAACATCGGCAACTTGCTGTGCACGAAACTCCACGAGATTGACTCAGCACTAAGAGTCCATGTATACGCTCCCGACATGACGCGAGCATGCGAATTGGGCTTTTGGGCAATTGCGCACCAGCTCTTGACCACTCGTCGCATAAGTTTTCCTCGTACGCCCATTGCCTCTCGTGGCATCGAATCTAACGCAACGGTAGGAATTTGCGATGACGTGGGCGAGAAAGAAGCCATCCACCACGCCGCTGCGGCCGGTCAAACTGCGATCGTCTCAGCGTTGGTGGCAAGCGGTGTAAATCCAAACGTCCGAGTCAAACACATAACACGGCCGCTGGGTAAACGCAACGCCCAACCCGCGAAATTTGCCGTTGGGCCACTTTATTTCGCATATTCTCGCGGCCAGTTGGTGACTGCCGCAAAGTTGCACGTCCTTGGCAGCACGATGGAGAGCTTGCCGACATTGCGGTCATCAATTGTGCTCAACGGTGGTCTGAATGGCTGGATGAAGCTGCAGTACATCGTCGGCCGTCGTCGCGATTGCCTGCTATATAGCCAACACGCCAACATGGTGCGGCATCTCGAGCAAGCTGTCCGTCTTCAGTGGTCGCTCGTGCATGTGGCTTGCCAACGAGGTTCCTTGCACCTGCTCCAATTCTACTTCAAGGCGGGCATGTCGCTCCATGATCTTACCCCGAATGCTGGACACACGCCTTTGACACTAGCTATTCAGTCCCAGCAACTGGAATTGGTCGAGTGGATCTGCGAAAACCATCCCGCCGCGCTTCAAGTAAAAGCTCCCCACTTGCCGCTGCCAACGGCATGTGGGCTTGCAGCCAACAGTTCAGTAAAACCAGCATTGGTAAAACTCTTGCTGCATCACAGCCTGCTTGCCGTGTCTGATGCGGGGGACGACGGTCACCAAGCTCTCGACCGAGCCGCTCTCGTTGGAGACTCTGCTGTGGTGGATCACCTCATCTCTGTAGCTCACGCCAAACCGACCATACAAACGGTCGTTGCGGCCCTCAGCGGTCAAAATGGCGACTCCATCGCTCGCATCGCAGCGTCGTGGCGCTCCATGGAAGGCGCAACGTTCGACCACCTTCTTCGCATCTTCATCCTCGCGTCGTCACAAAGTCAGTGGTCACTCTTGCACCATCTCTTGATGATGACCGAGGCAGCAGTCGATCCCGTTGCGACGTGGATCCGACGGGCAGCGTCTTGTTGCTTGATCATGCATCGCGCGGCGGCGGCGAACCAAATGGAGGTGGTCAAACTGTTGTTGCGACAAGGTGTCCCCGCCGATCTGGTCGTCGTCGAAATCCCTGGCACGAAATCGCCAATCTGGTATGCTGCCATCCATGGAGCCCTGGACTCGTTCTTGGCCCTCGTCTTGCACTTGCCGCCAACCCAGTCGTGCCTTCCAGCACTTTTCCAACACCGCACAACAAAGGTGGCGCTCAATTGCTTGTCCTTGCCGCTTCACTCCATTGAAACGACGGATGTTGTCCGCATCGATGGCTGTGAAGCATGCACGTGGCGAAATCTGTCGGGGCTTTCCTGCTACCAAACCGACGCTACCAAGCCATTGCGAATCATCCACCGGTGCATCCAATACTGGATCGCTCACATTCAGCAGCAGCCGCAAAACCAAGACAACCAAACGCTGCTGCACTTGGTGGCCAAGTCGGGTGACCTTGCGACTGTGCAAGCCGTCGTCCAAAGCGGAGCGTCCCTTGAGGCCATGAACAACTACATGCAGTCGCCAGCGATGATAGTGGCCCAACGGCGCGATGTCACGGGGACAAGAGTACTCGAGTTCATGTGGCCGATGTTGTCGGAGGACCAGAAAGCGAAAGCATGTCAAGCCTGCACACAGGTTGATCCACTCAACTTGGCGACGCTGCGATTTTGCCTGCAAGAGACCAAGTTCTGCAAAGAGATGACGTATGCGTCATCCATTATGTCTGGAAACAAGCCTGCAGTCGACCTCCTGCTTGCGGTACGTACAAGTTGACATTGTTTCGTTCCTGACAATTCGATGCGACACAGGCAAAAGTCCCCATCGAACGCACCGTGTGGCAAACCCTTGTGCTGGTGCTCCAGTCTCGACAAGGCAAACACTGCCAAGGGATGGTCGAGTCGTTGCTGCCTGTTCTGGACGTGTCGGTGTCATTGCCGCTGGTTGCGAGCATCGCGTCGTGCGCGGCAAACTTCCACTGGTGGAAAATTGTCCGACGCTTGCTTCAGATGTTCAATGTGCCGTTGACCAGAGCACTCAACGTGTCTCCACAGGAAACCGAGTCAAACGGCCGCCAGTCCACGATGCACGTGGCCGTGTCGTGTGGCGAGCACCACGTCATTCAGCACCTACTCCAACAGGGTACGACGGAATACACGTTGGATGCATCCCCAACGAGCATATTCGCAGGTTGGGACTTGACAATTGACCGCAAAGGCCAATCGCCTCTGCACGTCATTGCTTGGATCGGCGACACTGGGTTGTTTCAACTGTTCCAGCGGTTCGTTTCAAAGGAGCGCTTGGTTGCTGTGCTGGACACGAAAGACTCGACAGGCTATACCGGTAACGAGACGTTCCGCCTGCGATCGAATTGACCGACGTGGTCGAGTGTATGCAGCTCTGCACATCGCTGCGATCCGAGGTCACTTAGCAATCTTGGAAGCCTTTCAAGCTGCAGGTGCCAGTGCAGAAATCCGCACTGCACAGGGGTGGACCCCAGCATTGCTAGCTGCCAAACACAATCAGCTCCACATCGTCATGCAATTTGTTTTGCAAAAGGTAGAGTGCCATCACATGGCGCCGTACCGTCATCTCACCCCTGGGGATTGTAGCCTGCTCATGCCTTGTTGGAAACCTTGCAAGGCGAGCCGATCGCGGTCGTCGCAGCCAAGTTTGGAGCGTTCCGCATTGTGAGTTGGCTCCTCTTGACTCTCAACATGACCCCTCCAGCTGTGCAAGCCCTTGTCTCGTCCGATGGGTGCACTCTGGTGCACTATGCAGCCCTGCACAACCAGCTTGCGTTTTTGGCGTCGAACACGTGCCTGAGCCAGTGCATCAATACGAAGGACTCATGTACATAGTGCAATTTGTTGTTGACCTGCCTCGAAAACTGACTTGCTCAATCGTAGATGGGTGTTTGCCACTGCACTATGCTCTCATGCAAGGACGGTTGGGCGTGATTCAGTACTTGTGCTGGAATGGAGCTCACGTTCATGGCCCGATTCAAAGCCCCTTGATTAGTTCGGCATCGTTTGACATCGCGATGGTTTTGACGTGGTCCCCACTCCCCGGTTGGTTTTCCCATCTTCTGACAGCCCCCGTCCAAGTACCAGCGCAAGATGCGCCGGCGTGGAAGGTCATCAACCCTCGCCATGTAAACCTCCGAACCTGGAACTTCCCGACGTCGTCGCTCTTGGAGTTTGCGACCGCAACAGGCCTCGCGACCACGGTCTCGTTCGTCATGAGCGTCCTGCGCTACTTGCCGATGCTGTGTGCCGGAACCCTCGACGTTCGCCAACGCATCTTCATGTCGGCTGTGTCGTTGAACCACGTTGATGTTGTCGACATCCTTTTGACGTCGGATGTAATCCACGTGATTGAAGACCCCCTCGACCACACGCAAATTCAGTGTCAATACTTTGGCGACTTTGTCGACATTGCGATTCAGCACAGCGCCCACCGTGGCCTGGAAGCGATGACGTTGTGTCTGCTGCGCCATTGGAAAGGCAGCGTCGGGCTGGGCCACGGCAAGGACACCGAGTCCACGGCCGACTTTGCCTTCCAATTTGCTGTCGTTCTGCAGTACGCATGCATATTTGGCCGCGTCAACTTGATCCGGCACTTGGTCGCGCGAGGCGGGTCGACGATCTTGGGCTACCGCGTCGACGAAGGTCCTGCTCTCGTGTATGCGTTTGCATTTGGCCAACTCGGTACATAATATCGGTCGTATATCGTCGGACCATGACACTCGCTGGGTTTCGTAGATGCTGTGAGGGTGTTGATGCAATTGGGAGCTGAAATCAGCGCGCTCGACACGTACCACGCCCCATCGCTCAAGCGGTGGCTGGAATTCAAAGGTGGGTAAACGATCTCTTTGATTCAAGTGATGTGTATCTCGTCTGGGAGTAGAGCCCTCGATGGTGCAAATCGAATGGCACGACCATCCATCGCCACCCACCAAGCCATCACGTCGGCGACGGAAATTTTGTGGGCCAGTCGAACGATACGATGTCGTCGAGCGACTACCTCGGGACATGCTCGAGGCCATCGTTCACGCGTTCTTGTAATTTGCGCAACTACTCTGGAGCAGAACGATCATCGCCCGCTTTCCGAACGGCCCTGTTGAAAGAGTTGACATGGATATCTATTGAAGCTGCGCCACCTGCCAGGCAAAACCAAAATGCTGGGTAGTTAGTTCTCTATGCATGTGCGCCAAACTACATTAGAGCTGTGTGCATGTACACGTCTGGTATGTCCTGGAAGGCATGAATATCGATACAATGGGTGCTGCCGCTGCATCTTTCAACATCGCATTGTGGCCATCATGCATCTTCACTCGCGTACTCCTGCGCATTGCAAAAACGACCACGATTGTGCCCGAAAGGACGTCACCGACACCATCCCCCTTGCAGCAATGTCGCTGGCTCCACCTCTTCGCACGAGTTCCTAAAGTTTTGTTTTCCTGGCCATGTGGCACAGTTGTGAGCTGACGATGGCGCGACGTTCAGTGTCGACAACAACAGCGACTCCTATCGCGTGCGTCGACCGAAGGTCAGGGGCGAACAAGGGGGTCCTAGGCATCCTGCAAACTGTCGACAACAAGAACGCCCAGCTCCAAAATCCCATTTACAAAGCCAACTTGATTGTATTGTGGGTGCTGGTCGCCATCATGGACGTGAATCCGCAAACATCTTCAAAAGCATGAACAATTTTCGCTAACTTCCGAGGGGGGCGTCAGGCTTCTGCGCTATGTCGTGCCACGACCGATGGGCATACGGCGGTGGCATTGACGGGTGGAGCATTTTCACGCGGCGGTGCGCACCAGTCGATCGCGGGGCTCTCGACCCCATTCCCGTGGCCATGGACAAGTTGTACGTTAACTGTTACTTCGATGCATTAAAAGGAGTGCTTCAAGCACACTGGCGAGGTGGTTAGGAAGTCCACTGGTGGGATGCAGCGCTTCAACTTCGACATGGCACGCTTAGTCGATACTGGGCACTGAAATTCCTGTACGAAGGGGTGCCTCGTTCAGCCCCAAGACTCAAACAACTGGGTCAAGCCCTACGCTCAAGACGTGAACCAGCGCTTTCCAACAGGTCTCGAGAAAAAGGGTCTGCCTGCCTTGGCTCATATTGCCCAGACAATAAAGTAGGTGTCGCTTCAACAACAATGACGTCGAATGGAGACCATTTTGTGCCACGATCTACTCGACCGTTTGTGGCATCGTTGGCCGGGCCCCTGTCGCACACTCCTTTGTTGCTGGAAGGAGGTTGCATCGTGCCGTTCATGCCATGACGTCCCCCCAAGATTCTGCCACCACCGCCGCATTGCCCGACCAGAACACTGTCGAAATCCCAGACGTTTGCTATCCTTCGCTGTGCTCGGCCGATCGCTACGCTGTCCAAGTCACAACCACGAACGGGATGACCCTAACGTGCATCGAACTCATCTCCCTCAAAACGCATGCGCAATGGTGAGTGAGATTGCCATCATCTCGACGTAAAGAACGCGGTAGAATCTACAATATCTGGGACGTCGGCCAGCATACGCCTCCGACGTCACTGTACGTTCCTTCTTCAAGCGTCGTTGCGACCGCTCTCGTGGGAATCAATTTATTGGAATCCATCACGATAAAACAAGTTGCGAACGTAGCGCTCCTTGCGCCACACGAGTCCATCGGGGCCGCATTCTGTCGACTGCAAAGTCGACTTGGCGCGCTGTGTGTCGAGATCGTCCGATTTCGAGCTGACGCTGGAAGTATTTGGCGGGTTTTCGGCGACGTACACGTTTGAGTTGACGCTGCTTGTTTTGCCGACGAAGATGCCGATTTCCGATGGTAAAGCCGCGACACCTCCGAATAGAGTTTCGCAAAGTACAGCAGAGGCACACTTGGTCGCCTTCTCCTGGCGACACACTCCCCATACTGCGCCTTGCCTCCACGGTGACATCCACTACAATCGACGACCCGATCCAATGGCACGTCCCAACGAGCATTCTCTCTTTCTGCGCCAGAATGGCACACTCCGTCGCCATTTCACTTTCCCCCCAAAAAGACGTCGCTACAAATGTTCAGGCAACCTGTAACCTTTGCGTCGACCGAAGGCCGCAGCGTTGCGGTCCACGACTTGGACTACACAGGGCTGCACTTAATCGCCTCAATATTTTTCCAGCGGTTGGAGCGGCGACTGCATCGTCGATCTTGGTCGGCAAAAGTCGGATGGCATAGCCATGGCCCGACGACTCGTCACGACAGAACACACGAGCTTGATGCAACATGCCGCCTTGCTGAACGCTTGCAATAGCCGCGAGCCGTCGCTCGCAGAGATGCCAGTGAACGAGAACATTCAAGGGTGTGCACTTGGACTCCATGACAGGTGGGGCGACCTGCTGACGATCAGGCCACTTTCACTCTTGTGAATCAAACTCCAACACTGCGTCAAGGACACCAAAGTTTCGTCGACGTTTCTTGTTACGTGAGCTTGACATCAATAATCTCTTCGCCCTCCAAGTCGTACGCCTAAACACACGTTGAGGTCATGATGGTACTCGAACGGCGCAGTCCACGAACATGAAAGGGATGCTGCGGGTTCATAACTTCGCCATCAACGACCAACTTGATCTGCGCTGGCTCGACGTGGCGCTTTCGGCTCACTCTGACCACCAACGTTTCGACTTTGGCTGCCTAACACAGCTCGAACGACGTGAGAGCTACCGCACACGAGATATGGAAAACGTACCAATGCTATGTGGTGAATCTCTGTTTCGCCGTTGGAAAAACGGAGGGTGATTGGCACCGAATTCAAGTCGTCGTCGGCAATCTCTGCCGCTTCCGACGTCTCCGCGGCAAGCACATCGTTGCCGTCCAACATGTACGACTATGAACCATGGTGTGGGTGAGAGGTGGCTTGAGGATGGGCCCACGACGAAACTGCATCGCACCTCGATCGTGGCGTCTTCCCGCAAGACTTCTCCATATAGTTTGAGCACCACGGCATTGGATGGCAGGCTGTGCACAGCGGAATAGGATTCCAGGAGCTTCTTCACGGGCATCTCCTACACCACTCAAGTCAAAACGAGCGATCAAGAGTGATGCGTCGATGTACTGGAGCGATCGTAAACACTTGTATTTTCTTGGACCCGGTGCGCTGGATGCGCACACGAACGGCGTTGGCAGCGGCCTGCGGAGGCTTCACCTTGTCCCAATTCACAACAACATCAAGTTGGTCACCAACTTCGACGTCTTTGGTCTGGACCATTACGTCAGATGCACCCAAGCAATATGGAGACGACTGGTGCTTACGGCACCTCTGGGGTGTCGCATGGAAGGACCGGAGACCCGTCAAACGTCATGTTGATGGCGTCGAGGGGTACATGCAGCTTTGCACACACCGCATCGAGCACAGCTTGAAAAGAGTCCGTCTGGATTGAAGTCAATGGAAGTCGCAGAAGAAAACGTCACGTACGTGACGTAGAGTGAAGGCTTCGGTCTCTATGGCGCCTGCCCGTGACCTCCATTGCACGGTCAACGGAATGGTCGATGCCTTGGCGGATGAAGATGCCGGCTTGACATGTTGCACGACGCCTTCGTCATCAGAATCGAGAGATATAACTGCAGCCGCGGCCGCAGCCGACCTAAAATCCCCACCTCATGAAGAACCGCGAACGATGGACAAGTCATCGCACCGCATCGCGAGTTCTTTGAAGCGAATCGCTTCGGGGTCGTTCGCGACCTGACGCAACATCTCGACGTCGTTGTCATCGTCTTCGTCGGAGCTCAGAACAATGACATTGGTAGGCGCTGTTGCAGATTGTCGTGGAGGTGATGACTCGTCGCTGCCAGTTGATATACGGCGAGCGACACCCCGACTTGCCGCAGCCCTTGACAGCTGCAGTGGTCGCTGGTCCACCCGCCTCCGCTTGATTGGTGTCACGTTGTGTACGTCTCCATCGTCGTCGCTGCTCGAGTCGAGCAAGTGTGCGACCGACTTCTGCACATCATACGTCGGCACGTACAAGTCGTCAGGATGGTCCATGGTCCATGGAATGCCGTACTGGAATAGAGTCTTGCAAAAACCACAAAGCGTTTAATGATTAAACTCGATTTTTGGGTTTTTCTCCCTATACTAATCTACACATTAGACGAATACGTTAAATAATAAACTCTCATGACGTGCGGTTTATTCGGCACAAAACTCGTTCACATCGTACTCGTCGTTGAGGATCGTGTCCGAGTATGCCGCGTCGACCGAGATCGGGCACGGCGCGAGCGCTGCTTCGTTCTCTTGCAAGATGAGGTCAATCTCGTCATTGTTTCCGTGGGGAGGTGCGGCGGCTGCCTTTGGTGCGACGGGCATGGATTTCCTGGGAGGTCGAGGCGGCGGAAACGTCCGTCCCGAACGTGCGACCATCGGCGGAGTTGGTTCAAAGCTATCGATGCAGATGCACATGCGGTTCCTCGCGACAGGAGAAACGATATCGACGTTTGAAGCGGGGACGGATACGGTCGGCGAGGCATAAATCCGCGCTTTGTCGAGTTCCCGCGTCGCGGCCGCGGCTTCCCGTCGTTCTTCCTGTTTGAGTTCATCACGCGTAGGTTTCGACCACACGAGTTTGCGATGCATGCGGCTGAGATGAGCATTCTTCGCCACGTTGTCTGCATGATACTCAGCGTTCGTGTACGTTGGTCTCTGAGCGTCGATTCGTTGCCGATGGAGCTATGTGGGGATGACAGTACATCCGATGACACTCATGTCGTACCAAGTTCTCCTTGGCAATGCGACGCGCTTCTCGCTGCCGCGTCTTGGCGTACCCATGGACGAGCGTGTAGTCGTTGTGATTGTCAATCTTTGGCAGCTGGTTCTTGTCCAAACACGTGCCGGGCTTGAAGGAAGCCGACGTTTTCTTGGACGATGGCGCGAACATGATCTGCGCCATCTTTTCCATGAGGAGGTGGTTGTCGTGGTCGATGCGGGCTTGCCGAGCTGCGGCGGACATCGTCAGATGCAACTCGTAAAGTGAGAATAGATCGGGTACGGCACCTTGAGCTTGCACTCGCTTCTTGGCGTTGAACTCGAGATGCGAAAACTTTCGCGGCGACGTGACGTTGCATAGACCCTTGGGACTCTGCAGGTTCTCGTACAACTTGTCGACTTGGTGCTTGATCTCTCGTCGGGCGCAAATGACATTCGCCACGGGCATCACCTGGTTGCTGTACATGGTGCACGAAGATGACCGACCACTGGCGAGCTCGACCAACTCAGGCGCGGCCGTACTGCGTCTTCGCTATATATAGCCCGCCATGCAGGGTTGGTCCGTGCGTAGTAGGCAGATGATAGACATGTGCCATGGCCAAGAATGGTCACGTCGAGTACAGCTAGAACTCAGGCCGCAAGATCGAGCCGAATTGCAACAGCACTGTTTGGGAGAGGATTTTTGTGGACCGTCGTTGTAAGCAGCTCAAGTTGGGAAGGACATCGCAACAGCATCGAAGAAGACATCGTTAGCAAGGTCGACTATCACCAAGCACCAGTAGCACTCTTGCCGCAGTGCATAGCGTGTCGAGCATCCCAAACATCCGATGCACTATCGTCGGAGCGAGCGCTGCCCAGTGTTATGTTCAAAATCCGGATAATTCGAAATTTCCGGATACGAGTTGGTCGCATGGCGCATGACCATCTATCATGTTGATGCAAGTGCGATCACGATGGATGCCGCTCACACGCCGCCACCGTGGGTACACGAGTCACGCAGCACAGTCACGACTCGACAAATGGGAGGTTGAGAAGGCGAGGCAGCAGCAAAGACTTGCTGCCGCCCGAGCTGTTGCTGTGCAGCTTGTTCTCCCTTCAACGAAGGAATCACCGTTTACCGTGGAAGCCGCGACTCCTTTGCACGCCATGGGCCAATACGTCAAACACACGGGTGAAAAGCTTTTTCCCGTGGTTGGTGCATCTATCACAACCCACGAGAACCCCGACCAAGCGCAAATTTGGGATCTGTCCCGTCCGATCCCGGAGAACACCCGTAGCGTACACTTGCATTCATTTGACGATGCTTCCATGAAGTCCCTCTTCTGGCATTCGTCTGCACACGTCCTTGGTGCGGCGCTAGAGGCCAAGTTCGGTGATGACGTTTTTCTAACGGACGGTCCAGCACAGCAGGACGGGTTCTTCTACGAAATGTTCCTCGCGAACCAGCGCACAGTGTCGGAAGCCGACTTTGCCGACGTGGAAGCGCACATGACGCGTTTGATCAAGGAAAAGGCGCCGTTCGAGCGCCTGGAAGTGTCGCGCGACGTCGCGAGGGACCTCTTTTCGTACTCCAAGTTCAAGTGCCAAATGCTGGACAATATCCCTGCGACCGAGGCTGTGACGCTATACCGATGTGGCACGTTTGTTGACTTGTGCCGTGGGCCTCATTTACCGCACACAGGTACGTTTGCATGCTGTCGTATCTGTCGTACCTGTCGTGGTCTCTTCCGGGAACGATCTCGGAAAATGACGGCAATGCGCCGCGTCCAAAGCGGTGGACGCGGCGCCAGGTCCTTGTCCTTCCAACAGCATCTCCGTTCTTGCGAACAACTCAAGCATCTCGCAATGATCTGATTGAGCTACACGTGGAACCACACTTTCTGTCACTTCGTCGTCTGCTTTGGTCTAGGCGACCGTTCTGTATACTTGGTTTCTTGTAGGCATGCTCCAGTCGATCGCGCTGACACGGTGTGGCGCGTCGCATTGGAGCCATGGACCGGAACTCCTCCAGCGCATCTACGGCATTGCATTCCCTGACAAGGCGCGTATGAAAGAGTGGAAGATGCTCCAGGAAGAGGCCAAGAAGCGAGATCATCGCGTGCTCGGGAAACAGCAGGGCCTGTTTCTATTTCACCACTGGAGTCCGGGCAGTTCGTTCATGCTACCCCACGGGACGCGCATCTTCAACAAGTTGAGCGAGTTCATTCGGCAAGAGTACCGCCGTCGCGGCTACGATGAAGTCGTGACCCCCCTCATGTTCAAGCAGGTTGGGTTGACCTTGGGCATCTATCAATTTGGTTTGGGTCACTGAATACGTCGAGCAGGAATTGTGGGAGACTTCCGGCCACTTTGAAAACTACAAGGACGATATGTATCTGGTGACTCCTGGCATGGACCACCACCACCATGACGATGCGCACGGCCACTCGTGTGGACAAGACAAGTCTGTATCTGGTGCAGCCGTTGACGCAACCCATTCTGGCGGTGCCGTGGCCGAAGTGTTTGGCCTCAAGCCCATGAACTGTCCTGGTCACTGCATCATGTTCAAAGAGTCCAAAGTGTACTCGTACCGCGAACTACCGATTCGATTCGCCGACTTTTCCGCGTTGCACCGGTGCGTTGTCGATGGGGTCTCTTCTTTTTAAAATTAAATTGAATGGCTAGGAACGAAGCGTCGGGCGCGCTGACTGGACTGACTCGTGTGCGTCGCTTCCACCAAGACGACGCTCACATTTTCTGTCGCCCCGATCAAGTATGTCATGTTGGCGGCACCCCGTTCGACGGGTGACAACGAAATGTTTCCGCTTTCGTAGGTTCAAAGCGAAATTCAATCGTGTTTGGGTTTCATCCAACACGTGTACGGAGTGTTTGGATTTGATTTCAAGGTGCTCGCGACGGATCTTTCATGGAGGTGGCTCAATGGTGTTGGCGTGTAGCTGCGCCTGTCGACTCGCCCAGCCAGCTTTATGGGTGATGTTGCCCTTTGGGACACGGCCGAAGCCCAGCTCCAAACTGCGCTCGACTCGTTTGACATGCCGTGGACGTTAAACGCAGGGGATGGTGCGTTCTACCGCCCGAAAATCGATATTGCCGTGTTTGATGCCCTCAAGCGGGAACACCAGTGCGGCACGATTCAGCTGGTACCACTGCTATGGACATGATCACGGGGTGCTGAAAACTGGGTGGCTCGATAGGATTTCCAGCTCCCGCTTCGATTTGGTCTCAAATACGATGGCAACGATGGGAAAGAGCACACGCCGATCATCATCCATCGCGCCGTTTTGGGCTCCATCGAGCGCATGATGGCCATCTTGATCGAGCACACCGGTGGCAAATGGCCTCTCTGGCTCAACCCGCGCCAGGTATGCCGGTCGTTGACGAGTTTCATCACCGACGGAACGCTATGAAGGTGGCGGTGCTGCCAGTGACGGACGACCAACTCGAGTATGCCAACCACGTCCATTCGACGCTGCACAACGACGCCAAGTTGTACGTGGATGTTCTGAGCGGCGGCAAGACGCTCAACAAACGCATCCGGGACGCCCAAGTTGCCGGCTACAACTACATTCTAGTCGTGGGCACGAACGAAGTCCAGTCGGGACAGGTCACTGTCCGCACGAGGGACAACGTTGTACAGGGCGCGACGCCACTGGCGTCGTTTGTCCTGCATTGCCAGCAAGAGGTGGCACAGATGACGTAGACGACGTCAATTACCACGAAAGACGTTTGTGGCGATGGGTCCGTCCAATTGAGGTGGTTTACAATCATGGGCTCCTTCTACGAGCCACTGCTGGGCAAACCGGCCACGACAAGTTGATGCAGTGCCCGGTTGCCGTCCCATCCGCCAAACATAAACAAGTGGGGACCCACCACGGTGCAAGTGTGTCCGTAACGATTTGGCACAGGCACTCCCGTGCCCAGTGGGGACGACCACTCCATCGCAACGCAATCAAATACGTGAACATACTTGGACTTGGCCAAGTCAGCTTTGAACGTCTTGACGCTGACGTCGGACCCACTTTGCAGGCGCTATCACACAGCAACGTCGTTTTCAAACTATTCCTTGCGCCACCGTTGTGGAGACACTCGGATAGAATGGGCAGGCAAGTCCAACGAGTTATGCTACGATGTGCAGCAGTGGCCCACCTGCTCACGAGCAAGGGCCTTGGCTGTTTCTTGAAGCGCCTTGTCACCCAAGTAGATTGGACTGCGTTCCGTTCCGGACCAGCCTCCGACCACGTACAGTTTGCATCCGTCGACTACTGTCGCCGTATGTCCGAACGTCCCGACGGGAAAATCGCCAGTCGTGCGGGGCCGAGTCCACACCATGGTTTCTGTGTCCAACGTGTACACGTCGTTAAAGTACTCGCCAGAAATGTTTCCAGGGGTGGCTTTCAGCGCATATCTGCAATGAAGCCCGTGAGGACGGCGGCAGACGTGTGTGTCAACGTACCCTCCAAATACAAGAATCCGTCCGTCTTCGAGGAGCACCATGGTGTGGCCATGGCGGGGGGTGGGCGGCGTTCCAGTCACCTTTGGCTTGATCCATGCAAACGATTCCGTGTCAAATACCCACAGGTCCTTGAACGTTTTGTTTGTGCCATCCCATCTAGCATTCCGATCACCCCTCGATCGCGACATGCCTTCAATGTTCCTACCCTCCAAAGATGACGAGTTTGTTGCCGACTGCCAGATCGGCGTGGCCAAACCGCTCAGACGGGGATTCCGTCGTCCAATTCACGCTAAACCAATGCCACGTTTCGAGATCCAAGTAAAACATGTCACGGTACAGCGCGTCCTTGGCTCCTTTGCCTCCAAACACAAACATCTTGGTGCCTGGTCAACACCGACACGTCACGGGAAGCCGTGGAGTGAGCGGGCGAGAACTCACCGATCAAGGTGGCCGTGTGGTTGTACCGGGGGGCTGGTGCTTTGCCTTCACACTTGACTTGGCACCATGTGGATGTCTCCAAGTCGAGGACGTGGGTGTCGTTTAGATAGACAAAAGTTCCTTCGCCACCGAAATAATGACCTCCAAACACGACGATGCGCTGGCCTGCGAGCAACATCGTGTGCCCCCCACGGGCTGACGGCGGCAAACCATCCATTGTTGGTATCGACCACGTTATGGTGTCAGCAGCGCCCCGTACTTCCCGTCCCGCCGTCATGCCGACGTCTCGTGTGAGGATGTTGCTGAAACCGCTCTTGCGAAACTGTCGTGCCCTTTCGTTTCGTGAAAAAAACGTTGCAAACGTCGCACCAGCGGCCATGGCAAACGCTCACTTGATTCCCTTGGCGTCGCACTGGAATCGCATACCTGCAATGCATGTCCGTCACCGCGCAATTTCGAAGGACGCGACGCCAGCGTCTGGCAAGCCCTTGGCAACAACTTTGGACTCTAAAATTATCCACGGCATGCAAAATTAGCTACCTCGATATGCAAAACCGTTCGTCGAGCACCATCCGCGCATCATGCATGCCATTATTCGACACACGGTCTCATGGCACTCTTTGTGTACCTTTCACTGTTGGTGGTCTGGTGGACCGGTCGGGTCGATGCCGTCGCGACCGAGAACGCGACGCAATCTTGCTTGCCGTGGACAAATCCGAACAGCACCTTCTCCACGACTGCGTCGACCGCGGGCGTCGCTGGTCTTGCGAGGACCTTTCATGACCTGAGCAAGGTATTGCCACATTCGTTTGCCAACTGCATTGGGTCCGTGAACGCGTCGGATCTCCTCTCAGCAATCATGCCAGCCCTGAAAGAACCCGTCTGTGCCACGGCGTTCGTGTCACTGACAACATGGAAACGCGACGTGTCGATGGCAATGGCGTCCGTGTCAGGGGAAACATTGACCGACAAGGTCTTTCAGTCAATCTGCGCTCCGTTTGTCGATGCGATTCCATGTTTCGAGATTGTCGTCATGCCCAAACTCTATCCTCTCATCGCGTCCCAGCCGTGCTGCACCTCCATCCTCTCGGATGTCCATCAACAATTTGGTACGCCCCTCGACGTTGTTGTGTTCAACGCAACTCGACTGGTTGCGAATGTCGTGTGCTCGTCGCAAAACCCAGGGTTTTACAACCAGACATCGCAAACGTGTGCGTTTACTCTGTTGGAGAGCTTCCTAGCCCATGCACGGGCAAACCCATCGATCTTGTTTACGACCACGCTCAACGCGCTGCAAGTGCCAAACGATCAAGGAGTTGCAGCCATGATGGGAAGGATGTTTAAAGGCACGGACAACATGACGAAGCCGGCGCTGTTCACCGCTCCGTTCTTGCCTGGGTCGTGTATTCGACCTGTCCAAGATCTTCTCACTTGGATGCGCAATCTTCCCTTGCTCCGCGCGCCGGCATTTGGCTTGCAACTTTCGCAACTCTTCGAGGACGACAAGTGCATGCCTGGACAGCTCCTCATGTCGTTCTTCACCACTAGTGACAGTCCCGCGATCCAAGGACTGAAGGCCATGGTCCGCAACAACTCGAGCTGTTTTCACCTGGCCAACGGTTATCCCACCGACGCCTTTGACGTTCCCGCACTTACGCTCTTTACAAGCACCTTGCACGAAATCCATTCGCTGGACATCATCGCCCCACCTGAATCGACCCAACCGTCAACTCCTTCCCCCGCTCTAAAGCAAGAATCGAATGCAGCACCGCCCCTGATGCCATCCTGTCTGGCAATGGTAGCGGCATTCGCGATATGCCGTAGATGGTTTTGCATGTAGTCCGTAGTGTCATGAGCACAGCGATTGTCGAGTGGTGGTTCCACCAGTTTCAACCTTTGATTTGTTTCTTGTATACTTCGACGTATATTTCTTTTAAGAAAAATATTGTTGTGTCCGTTGAAAATGGAATTGGGGTGCCAATAACTCACCGCCGAATTTCTCACGAACTCACCAACAACATATCGATTTATTTGTCCAGAATGATTTCCTTAGTTTGTTTCGGACCTTTTGTATCGCTCGTTCGTCAACGTCAGCAACCACCAGGGCAGACTCAAGCGAACAAGATGCTCCCACAGAAGTCTCACGTTACTACTTCCGTCTTGTTCCCAACGTCCGCAACGTTCGCGGCCAGTCCTCTGGCACACCATTGGACCTGGAGTTGTATTCCTTGGAACATGAGACTTGGGACTCTGCAACCCACACTGCTGATTGGACGGGAATTGGACAAGGTTTTGTACAATTTTGACGAAATTTCGGATATTGGACGGATGCCATTGGTTCACTTTGACATCGAGTTGGCGTTGTTGTTCAGCGGCGGTTTCACGGCAATGTATAAATAGAATAGCAACAACTCGGTTGCATCCGTCGACCATTGGCAATTCATGGGTGCGATGGTGGAGGGCACTGCTGCCGCCATTGCGTTCGTGGCCATCGTTGTGTCGGCCACGACACCGACGGCACCAACATGCTACCATGTCGACGACCCCCAGAGTACACTAGCCTCGACATTGTGGTCTCTTGGCAACATCAACTCATCAGAGGCGTTTCGCGGCATGTCCTCTGTCTTGCCGACATCGCTGTCCCATTGTCTCGGCGCCGTAGATGCCACAAAATTCTTGGCACTCGGGATGGAAACGCTGAATCAGGACGTGTGCGCCCGGTCGATGCAGTGGCTCCAGACGCCCTCTCCGTCGACCACACGCGCACCTCCAAGTTCCGATTTTTCCAATGGCGTCATGGAGTTGCTGGGTTCCATGGATGACGTCTACTTTGAGACAATTTGCAGTCCTCTGGATTTCATTGCCCCTTGCCTTCAGTACATTGTACTTCCCAAGGTAATTCTTGTCCTCACCGCTGAGCCATGTTGTGCCAACGCATTAGTCAGCACCGTGGCGCTTACTGGTGAATCGTTGTACTCATTCCTGACAAAGCTGCTGCGCCACGCCGTGGATATCGTGTGCTCGACTCAATCGCCAGGGTTCCATGACCAGCAATCCCAGACGTGTGGTTACACATTCCTTCAGAGTTTCCTTGCCCCCACGGGTAATGAGTTCCTCATGGCGGCCTTGTATGCCTTGAATGCCCTCCAGATTCCCAACGACCAAGGCCACTTAGCTGTCATGGGTCAGCCGTTTACCACCACCACTCGCGAATCCGTGGAGCTTTTTCAAGCTCCGATGGTGCCTTCAACATGCGCCATCCCAATTGACTCGATGTTTTCGTGGGTCCGGTCGTTTCCCATGCTCCCTTCGATAGTGGCCAACGTGAGCTTGGATCGATTGTTCGACGACAACAAGTGTGTACCAGGAGACGAGTTCCTCCAAATTTTTACTCAAGCATTTCCTGCCACCTTTTCCAACGACACACTTCCGCTCATTCAGGTCCTCGTCGGGCGGGCGTGCTTTCACTTTGCCAACGGCTATGCCGCCAACGTAGTTGGACCACCGCTTCAGCTGTTCACAAACACACTGCCAGTTATCACTGGGACGAACCCAACGACGTCGGCGGTTCCAACCACGACACCATCTCCGACCCAAGGCCAAATGTCTAAGGCGCAGTCATTGCGTGCATCGCTCGTGGCCCTGGCTGTGTTGCTTGGAAGTGAGTGCTTGTAATCAGTACATTCAAGACTCATTCAACCAGACAGTGTGGCTTGGACTTGTCGCAGACATCGATGGAGCCTCTGTCGTCTCAGTTGAGTGCATTCGTTTGTTGCGTATAGGCTTGAAAGTGCAAACAACGACGTGGAACGCCTTCGTCGACGACTGCCGTCAGAGATGGCACTGTTTTGTGGCTGGACATTGCGGAGAACTCGCCGATCCAGCGGTGAGCTAGCCTGAGGGTCGACGTGACCTCGAGTGTGGGTGTCACCATTGTGGTGTATCTATGATGCCATCGAACGACCAGTTTCGAAATGCAGGCATCTGATTGGTTTTTTCGACTTTTCTCGTCTCCGATTGGCTTGATTTTGTTGGATCTATGCTCATGCTTTGTGTTCCTCCCAATCTTCCCATATCCAACTTGTGGCCATGCACGCCGCTCCGAGCCACTACGGCGCTGTGTCCTTGGACATCAAGAAGGCGCACGAGGCCAGCACCAAACACACGCGCTCGGCCGTGTCGCACTCGTTGATCTTGCAGCAGGAAGCTGGGGAAGCTCGATGTCTTCCCGAAGCAGCCTCGCAAAAGGTGCAGTTGGCTATCACGTCGTCCATTGTGATCAACGTCCTCCTCGCCATTGCCAAGACGTACGCTGCGGTGTCGAGTGGGTCACTTGCCGTGTTGTCGTCGCTCGTCGACTCGATCTTGGACTTGACGTCGCAAGCGTTATTCTGGTTCTCTGATCGGTACATGCACACCCCAAACGAAAAGTACCCTGCCGGGCGCCGCCGTTTGGAACCGATTGCCGTCGTTGTCTCCGCCACGTTGATGGGCATGGCGTGTAAGTCGCTTTACATGTTCATTTCGCGTCACTCTCATGAACTCTTGTAGCCCTCGAGGTCGTGCAAAAGTCGGTAACTACCCTCATTGAAGGTTTTGGCGGACATCTTCCGGAGCTCGACATGTCGATTCTCACGATTGCCGTCTTGGGAGTTGCGATCACCGTCAAGCTGATGTTATGGTTCATTTGTGGTCAAATTGCATACGTCTCTCCTTCCGCCGCTGCCCTCGCCCAGGTTCGTCCACTGTACAAGGATCACAGGAGCACTGTGAAGTTCATCTCGATGCCTTCATAGGATCATCGCAACGACGTGTTTTCCAACTTGGTGGCTGTGTCGACGTCGTTAATGGCGCACTACTACAGCGGCCTATGGTACTTCGATCCGATCGGTGCTATCGCTATCTCCATCTACATCACGCTGAGCTGGGTCGCGACCGGGAAGGAGCAAGTCGAGCGCCTGGTTGGCCTGCGTACGTCATTTTCCGCCCATTTAGATTGTTATTGATCTTGCGGCGATCGGACAGAGGCCGACGAGGACTTTATCGAGCGCGTTCGAGCAATTGCTGACGCCCACCATCCCAAGCTCCAGTCCGACATCATCCGCGCGTACCATTTTGGCAACAACTTCCTCGTACGCCTCGAAACAAGTTGGAGAATGGCTGCATGCTGACGCCATCGTGTCTGTCCATTTCTAGGTGGAGCTCGAAGTCGTGCTGCCCAAAGACATGAGCGTGCAAGAATCGCACGACATCAGTCTGGCGCTCCAGATCAAGGTTGAGGCCCTCGATGAAGTCGAACGCGCGTTTGTGCACGTGGACTACCAAAGCCGCGACTACGACGAGCACAAGGATCCGACCGTCCGCCTCGACTAGAGTCGGCATGGCGAGCATGAATTCACCATACAAGACTGTCTCAGCTTCAGAGTTGCCTGGAAAGTACCGAGGTCGCGTATTTAGGGTCTCCTTACGACCAAAACGCCTTGAATAAGGGAAATCAACCCCACCCCTAAGCAAAACGTTGAAGTTTCCCTAGGGTATTTGACAATGGATTTCTCAATTTAATTGAAGTCGATGCGTTTTCTTCGCGTCTCGCAGACATTTTTAAAGTTGAAGTGGTGGGTCTTTTTATTTAGGGTAATTTATCATGCATTTTTGAACACTGCGCATTCTTTGACTTGCCTCTTCGCACGCACCATGTCGCTCTCGCAGTCGTGGACGCTTGACAACTCGAACAACGAAGTCACGGGCGACCTCCACCAAGTCCACCTAGGCTTCCCCGGACCCATCTTTATCGCTCCTGGTGAATCTGCTGACGAATTCACGTTGCGTGTGACTACCGACACGCAAGCCGTCCTCGACAACGTCGAGTTGCTAACAGAATTGGGATCGCCGCTCCTTCAAGTGTCAACGGGGGCCTTCGACACGACCAAGTATCCCGACGCAACGTTTCTCGCCGAATTGACTGTACCGTCGCATCGACTGCAAGGTATCGAGTGCGCAGGTGAAGGAGCGTGTGTCATTGCGGCCGGGACCCACACAATCGAAGGCGACTTGTCGCTCAAAGTGTCTGGGTCGGGGTCCCTCTTCGTGTCCACCGACGATATTTCCGCTCGTTTCATCACGGTTGAAAACATCGGGGCGGGCAACGTCCAGTGGACCGGGAAGCGCATAGCGGCACAGTCGCTCCGAGTGTCCAACACTGGGACGGGTGCGGTCCTGATCTCTTCGCCCGTCGAAATTGTGCCCCAAGTTGTCGATGTGCAAGTGGATGGAAAGGGAAGCGTGCTTTTTAGCGGCAAGCCGTTCAATGTCCCCATCGTCACGTCTAGCGTAACCGGCACGGGCAACATTACGTTTTTGCCCACAGGGGTGTGCGGCACACACAACATTTCAATCGCCAGCAAGGGTGGCGTGTACGCTGGCTCTTTGAAGGCCCAGAACACGTCCGTAACCATCACGGGCTCTGGACGTGCCGTCATCAAGTCGGTCAACGCGCTGTACACAAACGGCGCTGGGGACGTCACGTACGTCAGCCCTAAGCCCTTGATTGTCGAGTCGGAGCGATCCTTGTTCAATCGTGGTCCAGTTCTCACGACGGACAACTTTTACAAGGCGTTCGCTTCCCTGCAAGTACCCGTCCACGAACCGAGCAAAGTCGGTGCGGCTTTGGCCACTGAAGTGCCCACGACGGGTGTTCCAGAAGTGACCGTTCCGATCCCTTCGTTTGAAACAAGCGAACCCATGACCGATAGTCCCAAGGTGTCGCAAGGTGCGGGCTTGGTGCCGTCGCCGACCGATGCTGCTCCGAACGACTTCCACGGCCTCTTGTGGTTTGTTGGCGGTCTTGGACTGGCTATCATTGTCGTTGTCGTGCTCCTGCGCCGTCATATCGCCAACAAGAACAAGGGATACACCCCAGTCAAGTAATGCTGTCGCGCGTCGGGGCCACACGACCTCCACCGTTAAACGCTAATGCACACGCAGCCTTGTCGTTGAGCCTCCAGGACATGGATAGCACTCGGCCCGCGTAGTTGACATCGTTGTGAGTCTGTTTGTCACGCCAGTGTCGGGCTCGACAGCATGGTTGAAGACGTGGGGTGGGGCAGGAACTGGCTGAGGATCTCTTCGATGGTCGCCACCACCACGGCCCGCACCATGCGGCGGTCTCCAGCGCAGTTCACGCGAGCGATCTACCACCGTCAAAAGTGGACGTGGTGATTTGAAACGAGACGAAATGCGTACCGTGGGTGGCCGCCGTGGAGTCGTGGTGTGGAATGGTGCCAGTTCGACCTGCACAGCGCGTATGGCATCCAGCGAAGCCAAGTCTTGCATTTCGAAGGCCATGATCTTCCCCGTGCTACCACAGCCAACGACATACCCGTCACTGGAGGTCACCGACACCGCGGGCGACTTGCAACTTATCGTCGATGGTGACGCCGGTGTCAAAACCTGACCTGTCGCTAGCGAATACAGAGCCAACGAACTGCCCATGACGAGAACACAGTCGCACGAGGTGCGGGACAGGGCAGCAGGGCTTGGGAGAAGCGTAAACGGTGGGGGTGGGGCCTCGCACCCGATTCGAATGACGACGGGCAAGACCGACAGGGATGGTTCCCATGCGACTTGAACAAAAGCACCTTGGCGCTTGGTACCTTCGAACGTGAACACGACGAGGCGGGACGTGTCTGGCGCAAGCAGACAGGACTGCACAACTCCAGACCCCACAAGCTGCACCGATTGCGCCGGCTCGAACCAGCCAAAGCCGGTCCAGTTATCGTTGTCCCACCGGCAGACGACGCCCGTGGCGTCCACACTCAAAAACGAAGGCGACAATGGGTGGCCAACGGTGGCCAAGAAGATGATTGCGGCGCGGTGGAACTGGTAGAGCGTATGGCGTGGGTTCGGCGGCAAGATCATCGGCGACATGGTGTTGGCTAAGCATGGGCGAGGCACCAAACCTGCGCCAAACACTGCGCGACAGTCGTCCGTTGATCGGTTCAGTCGACAGATCGATCCGTCCGCAGTGCCGACGAGAATGCTCGTGGGTGTTCCTGCCAGCGACGCCGCCGGGACGAAGCACCCTGTCGTCACGTCCTGCAGTTTGTGACCGACACTTTGCAAGTCGTCCTTTGTCAGGTGAAACACGATGGAAAGCGCTCGATCCTTGACAGGACGCGTCGTCCAGAGCTGTAGCTGGGACGAAGCAGATACAAGCACGTGGGTCCCAAACGTTTGGATGGAGGATATTCGAACGGGCTGGGGTGGATCCAGGCGTTGTCGGACAACCGTGGATGCCGCAAGGTCCATCAACACAAGCTCTCCTTTGATTCCCCCTGCGCACAGGACCGTCCCGCCTTCGACCCGGTGCATTTGGACACACGCGGCCGCGAATGGAAGGGTCACGTTGGTGACTGCTTGAAACAGCACATGCTTCCAGCACTCTGCCTCCATTGCAACCTGTCCGGGAAAAAATTGAGCCATCATCTCGTGGAGCAATTGGATCGTACTAAGGCTGCGGGGGGAGTTGTCCGAGAAATTGCGTCAATGGAAACTTGCCGCAACGACGGGGCTCGAGGAGGAAGGAATGGCTGACTCTTTTGCATAGACCTGGTCGATCCGCTCTCTTTCTTTCCTCCAAACTTCTTCGCCCCGCTGGAGGCATCCAGTGTTTCTCGTATTTTGGGGACAAGTGGTTGGGACAATGCATGGCGTGGAAACAACCAGGTAAAGGGGCGGTGTTCCATGTCCTGCCTGGCTCGACGCAGCTGCATCTCTTGTAATGCACTGGCAAGTTGGCTTGACACTGTGTTGGCGCCATTGAACGGCGGAGTGATCAAGCTGGCGGTTATGGTGCCTGTGACCAACGAATGAACGCGGCAAGCGAGCGATTCAAATTCGTGGTGCAAGTCCCGCAGCATTTCGTCCACCACATCATCCTAACTCAGTGGTATACACATGAAACCTGCAGAAGTGGGTCGCATTCGTTGAGCGTACGACGAGAGCTCTATGGATGGTCAAGATTGTAGCAGCTTCGAGCTGTCGTCGATGGGCTCTGGCGAGTCTTCGCTGCGTTGCTTTCCACTGCTTACGCTGCTGCTTCAGCGAACGGATCGTTTCAAACACCGAAGGTGGCAGGTCGTTCACGACGTCCCACACGATCGACTGCGCCATGTCGCGGGCTGCGAGTAGCGACGGGGGGTACGACTCTCGTCCGAGGGACCCATCGTAAGCAGCGGGGAAACAAGCCGCGTTGGTGTGGGCGACGTTGCACTTGTTCACAATTGATTCCTGCAAGGCTGACAGCGTCGCGTCGCCTACACGATGACGGTCACCACATCAGAGCAGCGCCAGGCTTGTGTCGTGGCTGCAATGCCAGTACCAGCGGCTAGGAATTGACTTGCTTGAGCCAACACGTCGTCCACGCAGTCGTCACATTCTGGGAATGGCATGGATGATGGCAGGATCGGTTCACGACCGCGCAGAGACGCATCGAGCAGATCATCTTGCACCGTATCGGTTGACATATGTTGATGTATTTGCTGGCGAAGTACGTCTTCGTCGGCAAGGAGTTTGGCCCTGTCGGTGTTGAGTTGTTTTTGCTGGGCATGCAGTTCCAGGAGGCGTTGCTGTTGCTGCTGGCGGCGAAGTCCGTGGCACTCTTCGACGAAGTGGTCGTAGCCCTCGTCTTGTATCGTTTGGCGGACTTGGGGAACATTCAGGTGGCCTTCGACCAGTTGTTGCTTGAGCACAGTCCCTTTGTCCAGGATTCGCTTCAACTGAACGTCGATCGATTCCTGTCGGCGTCGCTTTTCGCCCTCTATCGCGTCCAACTCGATCGTGGCTACGTCCAGCAGCGTTTCCTACTTGCAACAGGCGTGGTCAGCCATGTGCAAGAGAGTATATCGTCTTGGGGTCGGTACCATCCGTCGCTGTTCGTCGTGGATGCGCTCTAACTCAAGGCGCTTTAGCGCAACCGCCTCCAAGTGATGGGCTCGTTCGACGTTCCACGTGGTTCGTTGGAGCTCTTGGTGCGCTGCCACCTGAGTTTTCATGAGCGCCTTTCGTTCGAGGAGTTGCTTTCGCAGCGTCTTGCGAGTTTCCCTGGACTCGACCACTGTCTTGTCCAAATCGGCCACGGCCGCCCGCATCTCCTCGGCTTTTTTCCGAATCGCAAGCGATTTCTTGTGTTTTATCAATTCCCGCGCTTGCTCCACCTTGGCCCTTTGACCGTCCAGCTCTTCTTCGAACTGCCGCAACATGTCTTCGTTGATTTCAGACACGAACGGAGTCATGCCGGACGACCGCTGTGAACACACTACCAACACCACCTGCCGTCGTTACTCAGCGAAACCGACGCAGTTTAGTGGAATGCGCAGGAAATTTTAAAGAGAGAACTTGGAATGTGGTCAAGTTAGGACAAGTCTAGCATCTGTGGCCACCTGCAAGCGGCGGATAGCACGCGCCGATTGAAACATCGAGAGTATCGTTCCAGTGATGGATACGCCGAGGATGGCAATCAAAGCGAAGGAGATGATGGGGTCGACAAAAGGGTAGCTGTCTCCACTCTTCTTGATACCACGGCTTGCTTCTGAGTTGGCAACCGGAACACCAACAAGTATGCAAGTACATTTCGTCGGGCTGCGTCTTCTTGGATTTCCTTGAGAGCGCAACGTACCCCATGATCGGGGCGTTGACGGCTATGGATAATAGAACCATCTATCCCACCCCTTCCTGTCATACATTATACACTCGTGATGGAAAATCGCCGCCGCCTTGGCCATCCATGTGGAGGCAACGTAGCCCGTGCGTTCGGCCCCTAGCTCACCACATGTAGTAAGCTCCAGTACTCTACTTTGTCTGCTTCAATAAGGTTAGACTTGTGGGCAATGGCACTAGAAAGTGCCAACAGCAGGAAATGGTGCGATATCCATGTTCCACGCCTGCCCAAGATCTCTTGCGATTTGTGTGGGTTACGCGCCAGGGGACTCTTGCATCTGATTGGAAGAAAAGCAAAGAAAATAAACCAATGGCATGGCATTTGATCGTTTAATGTACGAACCACACCGCTGCGGCTCGCCGGGGTGGTTCTGTGGATGGACAAAGAGGATGCCGTTGGCGATACATAGCTTGAGACGGTTGCGCTTCTTGTTTAGCGTGTTCCCTGCATCCAAGAAGTTGTTTTACGACATGGAACTGGACGTAGGAGCACACAGGATCGACCGCGTGACCTGCGCCATGATGTGCAACAACTGGACGCCAAAAAGACCTCACCAAGACCGCGTCAGACGGCAGTGTAACCGCCCTAAACGGATTGGGTTTTGGACTTGTCATTACCCACCCATGCCAAAAACAGTGAACAACTATACCCATTGCCCACCCAAACCCATGGGTTTTGGGTGGGTAGTGGGTGGGTATGGTTGTGGGTATCCATCCTTCCTTGTGTTGTGCAGGAAGGCGCTGTACGAACCATCAGCAGCCGATGCATGTACGCCGTTGTTCGCAGGCACAAGTCTTGCGTTCTTGCCAGAATCGCTGGCCACAACAGCTGCGCAGTTTCGGCAATCGCAGCACCGTGATGTACAGGCGCACCCAAGCACGCTAGGTACACCCCACGGCCAGACACAGGTCCACCACATACATGACATGCCGAGATCCGTGTCGATGCATGCAATGTGAGAAGTGAAGTCGAACAGAACAGATTGTACCACGTTTCCAGCAACATGTCCGTCGTTTGGTTTCATGTGGTGAAGGATGGCTCCATTTTCGGTAAAAATTTCAAAGAAAATCCGAGTATTTGGACCTATAAGCGATTCGTCACAAATCGAGCAAACATGTCGAGGGCCACTTCAGGTTGGTCAAAGGGCACCATCTATCAGGCAAAAGGACGGACGTGTAAAGAGCGTTGTAATGCGCGATGGTACGTACGTGGCCAGATTGATACACTCGCAAGAAGCTCAGCCCGTCGTACTGCCGCATTTCACCGACTGCAGCCTTGTTGTACACGTAGGTACCAAGCTGTTGCTGTGCAAAGGCAGTTTGGTGGGTCCACACCATGTCTTTCGTCCATCTACGGCAGTGATTTGAGCGACCTCTTGACATAACGAATCTACTTGTCCTGCGCCTTCCAGTTGCAAACCATATCTTGGTCGCCAGCGTAGATGAGGACTCGAATCCCATGGTCTAAGATGTTGGCCACTTTTACTTCGCTTTCGCTGAAGTAGTCGAATCGCTACATTGCAGAGTGAGACCAATGATCGCACCATTGCTCTATCGTACCGCATAGTGCGTAAACACGTCGTGGTTGCATGGAATCCACGTCTTGCCTTGGATTCCCAGAGTTGCACGTGTCGACGGAGCATTCAAAAAGTTGTACAAGGGAGTGAATCGATAGCACAGCTTGAACAAGTCATCGTTGTGGCACTGGGCACGCAGGTCGTAATAGTTGAGATTGTTGGCGTGGGCTTGAACGAGGAGGTCCGACATGAGGTGATCGCAAGGCCCGAGCTACGGCAGTCATGTTCAGCTGCGAATGTGAAGAATGCGCACACCTTCGAGCAATCGCCAAATCCACCGTGCACCGCCACTTGACACCTCTCGATACCATCGTAACATTGGGCAACCGTGTCTGGTGCCGAAGCCTTGATTTGGCCTTTCGTCAAGCCTTCAGCGAATTCGCCAGCAGTTCCATACATTGCAGACGGTGATGTCAGTCCGTTTCCGATCCCTAATAATGCCCACGCCATGTAAGTCGCGCAACAATTTCAATTGGTTCGACTACCCATGCCCTTCAAATTCTTGACGATTTGGTCCGCGTGGGGAGACGTAGCGACACTGACTGGACGATGCAGCAAGGCAAAGACAAAGTCCGGGACGTAATGGCCAGCGTAGCTTTCGCCAAAGACATACAAATCGTTCGTGGCAAGGAATGGGTATGCATCGTAAAACGCGTCGAGAAAACCCACAAGGTCAGCCGCCACATCGGACTCGTACCAGTTCCTAGGGATGGACATAAGCACGTGGATCTTACCATTTCATAATCGTACTCTCTGTCGATGCGAGGAGGGCTGAATCCCGTGCCGCGCGGTTGGTCGATGTAAACCATGTGCGCAGCGTTTGTCCAGGACGACGGATTGATTTTTGCCACGGATGAATCCTCGCCCACCGAGCAAGGACCGTTCTCAAACAACATGCCGACAAGACTCGAGCACCCTGGTCCACCCGACAGCCATATCACGAGCGGCGTATGGTCACTTGGAAATTGGCGCGTTTCATAAAAGACATAATACAGCTCGTTCAGGTACCCCGTGTGGATAGGTTCCTTCTCGCCACACAATCCGGTTGTGTTGGTGGTGGCAACGGCACGTCGCGCCGTCAATAGAAAGCTAGCAATGGCCCAAAGCAGCGGTCGGACGTGCATCCTCGACCAAATGCAATGCCAGTGGAACAACCCAAATGAAACCGTCGTAACCTTTCGTGAGCAATTTCAACATGGAATTATGAATATTCGCTTGATTTTTCTCGAATCCGATGATTGCCAAAATTATTTCTATTTTTTTGATATGTTTTGGCTGGCGTTGACGGTGCCGATACTGGGCACCAGTCACAGTCCGGATGCATTTGATTGGTGGAGCACCGATTCCAGCGCAAATACCATCGCGGATCATCCTTCAACATGTCGGACCTCCACCCTGCGTGCAAGGCATTCCAAGAGCATGTTCTGGAGGACGCGTCCACAGTGCTACCGGCGCACCTAAAACAGAAAGCTCTCGCTGTGTACCGTAAACACTCGAACGACGTCCTCCACGCGACGGCATTGCTTCTGGCGGACGACGACGACGTCGTGGCTAACGCGATTGCCGTGTACTTTCGTCCGTTCATTCTCGAGCTATGCGCCCACTTGCTCCAGACGAAACTAAAGGACGCGCACGAGGTACTAACGTATGCGTTTTCGCGTGCCATGCACACCACCACGCGCGTCTGGCCACTTGTAAAGCCCTATCTGGAATCGGCGCCGAGCTTCTTCTTCCAACTGTCGTCGATGTCCACGCTTCGCCAACGCCGTGCCGCCACGACCGCCAAGTTACTCTTGCAGGTCAAACCAATCGAATGCAAATCGCTGTGGAACTGGACACCATTCTTTGCCTTGTGCACTTCCACTGATGCCACGACCCAGGCGAATGCGAAAATCGCCGTCAGCATCTTGCTTCACATGGACAACCCCACGCGCAATACCTTTCTCGCGCCGCAGACGGACTCGACCACCACGAATCACGATTCCTCTGCTGCCGCTTCGCCGAACCAAATCACCCTGCCTGCCTCATGGACACACGTTATGTCGGTCGCAAATGACCTGCCGCCCTCCCTTTGCAACGTCTGTGGGATTGTCGTGCCGTACAAGGCAACCTCTGTGTCCGGACCAACGTACCCCCCATTGATCGAAACGACATCGACGACTCATGCGCTGAGGTCGTTGGCGATTGCGCTAAGTGTTGAGCGCGCCATCCTTGTAACAGGAACAGACGGGTGTGGGAAAACAGCGATCATTCGTGATTTGGCGCGTCGCACGGGCCGGACGAATTTGGTCGAACTGCATTTGGACGATCAAATGGACAGTAAGACGCTCGTCGGGTCGTACGTGTGCACAGATATTCCTGGCGAGTTTAGCTGGCAACCTGGTGCACTCACCCGGGCCGTCACAGAAGGCCGTTGGGTTGTGATTGAAGATATTGACCGAGCGTCGATGGATGTGTTGGCGGCATTGCTCCCGCTACTGACCACAAATACACTCATGGTATTCCACGAATATTCCAATTTCATGTCTGAACATTCAGTAGGTTCGCGGTCAAACGATCACGGCCGCTCCTGGCTTTCAATTGCTTTCCACAAGCCGGAAGTCCATGGCCGCCATGCCCAAAGGGTTTCCGACCTCATTGTGGCATCACATTCACCTCTCGCCTCTATCCATGGACGAAATACAGCTTGTGCTCGTCCAGGGATACCCGCAGTTGTCCCAGGCCGTCGTGACCCATATGCTGGACACGTTTCGCGTGGTCAGTCAAGAGTCGTCGCGTGCCATTCGCCAGAGCTACGGTCGACAATTCTCTCTGCGCGACATGCTCAAATGGTGCCGCCGCTTGCAAACCTTCATTGGCGCCATCGACGCCAATCACTTTTTGACCCAAGAACGCCGCGAAGCGATTGTCCGAGAAGCGTGGGACGTATTCTGCATGGGAATTCGGGATCCCGTCCAACGCGTGGAAGCGGCGATGGCGGTCGGAACGTTGTGGCAGGTGCCAACCGAGGTTGTCGAACAGCAGCTTGTCAACCATCGCCCTGCGTTCACCTCCCACCACAACGAAGTACAAGTTGGCCGCGTACACTTGTCGACCATGTTTACTCACCAAACGACTACACGTGGTACTGCTTCCATCGACGGATTCCCGAGAATGGCAAAATTGTGGCCAAAAACCCTCACAGGGACTACTTACGTAGGTCACCAAATTCCGTTTGTCCTTACAGGACATAGTCTTCGCCTGATGGAGCAACTGGCTGCTACAGTGTCGACTCATGAACCGACACTGCTAGTTGGTGAAACAGGGTGCGGCAAGACGACGTTAATTCAGTACTTGGCGTCTGCCCTCGGCCAGACGTTGGTCGTCCAGAACCTGAACGTTCAGAGTGACTCGGCCGATCTCCTCGGTGGGTACAAGCCTGTGGACATGTATCAGTTGGCGCGACCACTCTACATGGATTTTGTCGCGTTGTTTGGAGCAACGTTTCCGTCGTCGTCGAACGCTGCGTTTTTACAAGTGATTCAGAAAGCGTTCGAAGCGAAATCGTTCAAGAAGATGAGCCAAGGCATGCTCAAGGCTGTGAAAATGGCCGAGGCAACGACCAAGAAGCAGAAAACGACGAGCTCGACGTCGGTGGCGTCGCAGTGGACGGCCTTTCAAAGCGACCTGAGTCGCTTCATCCGCCAACACCAGCAAGTCGAGTCTAGCTTTGCCTTTGCGTTTGTTGAAGGGCAACTTGTTCAAGCCATGAAAGCCGGTCACTGGATCTTGCTCGACGAAATCAACTTGGCGTCCGCGGATACGTTGGAACGATTGTCGAGCGTCCTCGAAGGCGAACACAGCGGCCTCTCGCTCACGGAAAAAGGCGACGTGGACCTGCTGAAACCCCACCCGAACTTTCGCGTGTTCGCTGCGATGAACCCGCCCACGGACGTCGGCAAGAAAGACTTGCCTCCGTCGTTGCGTAACCGGTTCACCCAAATCTACGTCGACGAATGTGTGTGTCCTCGAGACTTGACATTGCTGGTCAACCACCAGTGGAAGGAGATTGCGAATGCGCCGGTCGCGGATACCGTCGAGTTTTACCTTCAAGCACGGCAGATGGCAGTGGACGTCTTGAATGACGGCGCGAGACAGCGGCCAAGGTATCGTGATGCCCGAGTGGATCTCTGGACTCTCACATGCAGTTTCGAAACAGGTACAGCTTGCGAACGTTGTCTCGGTCGCTTTTGATGACCAAGACGATGCTCCAAAAGGGCTACAGCATCCAGCGGGCATTGTATGAAAGCTTTTCGATGGGGTTTGCGACCCAGTTGGACGCGTCGTCACGGGTGATAATGACCAAGAGCATTCGCAAGGCGTATGCTCCAAACCTCAAGCAAAAAGTGCGTCTCTTCAGCCGTCAAACGACGGTCCATGGGGCTGAGACTGTCGCGTAGGAACTGGACCACCCGCCACCGAAACCACGCAAGTCGGACGAAGTGTACGAATTGATCAGCTCGTATTGGGTTCCCCAAGGGACGCTGGAGCCTGTCGATCAAGCCCACGCTGATCCAGTAACAAACCTGAAGAAATTTGTCTTGACACCGTCGGTGGAGCTCAACTTGCGCCACATCGCGCGATCTGTCGTCATTGGAAAATACCCATTGTTGTTGCAAGGACCGACATCAGCGGGGAAGACGTCGTTGATTCTTTACGTCGCTGCTCGACTGGGCCAAAAGTGCGTTCGCATTAATAACCACGAGCACACAGACATCCAAGAGTACCTTGGGTCGTACGTGTCGGACAAGGACGGCAAGCTCACGTTTCAAGAAGGTATCGTCGTAGCCACTGCGATCCTGTTCTAAGCGCGTGTGTAGGTGTCCTGGTGCAGGCGGTCCGCTTGGGTTGGTGGATCATCCTAGACGAACTCAACTTGGCGCCGTCCGAGGTCTTGGAAGCGTTGAATCGACTTCTCGACGACAACCGAGAGCTATTTATTCCAGAAACTCAAACCACGATTCAACCGCATCCTCGCTTCATGCTGTTTGCGACGCAAAATCCTCCGGGCCTCTACGGCGGTCGTAAGGTGCTCAGTCGAGCATTTCGCAATCGATTCATCGAATTGCAAGTCGACGAGGTGCCGCCCAAGGAACTCCAGCAAATCTTGCAAGAACGGTGCGGACTTTGGTCGTGCCGGATAAGCGTTTGCTCAAGCAAGTGATCCGTTGTGTAGGAGTGCATTGCCGCCCAGTTTTTGCTCGCTGCTTATCACAATCATGTTGGACCTGCAACGGATTCGCGCTCAAAGCAGTGTCTTTGCAGGCAAAGCGGGGTTCATCACGACCCGCGATTTGCTCCGATGGGCGCAGCGCCAGCCCACGACCAAGCAACAGGTGGCAGAGGAAGGGTATTTTTTGTTGGCAGAACGTCTGCGCAAGGACGAAGACAAACTTGTCGTTCAGCAAGTGCTCGAAAAGCACTGTGGCGCGTCGATTGACCTTGAAGCCCTATACAACGGTCAGCCCGACTCGACTCGAATCATTGGTCAGGACGAACCAAACATGGTGTGGGGCACGCCAGAACAGTTTGCTCAAGTCCAAGACAAACTAGCCTCGTCGGATGGCAAAGGAAACAGCAGCGGGTTGTCGTCGATTTCCATCACTGCATCGCTCCGTCGACTCTTTGCCTTGGTCGGCCGATGCTTGCAACACCAGGAGCCTGTCCTGTTGGTGGGCGACACCGGGGCTGGAAAGACCACGGTGTGCCAGCTCTACTCGCTGTTGTTTGACCAGTCGCTACACATTCTCAATTGCCATCAGCACACTGAAACAGCGGATTTCCTTGGAAGTTTGCGCCCCGTCCGAGGGAAAGACGCCGTGTTGAGTCAGTTGCGATCGTTGCTGCAGCAGTTCACGACCATTGCGACGTCGTTCGACATGGACACGAGTCCGTTGAATGCGGTCGACCCGTCCAACGTAATGCAATTGTTTCCTGTCCTGGATCCGTTGCTGGCCAAGGCCAAAGCAATTGACGATTCGACGCTGCACGGCGTTGTACAGTCCCTATCACAGCTCAAGCAGCGTGCGGTCGCGTTGTTCGAGTGGGTGGATGGACCACTTGTGACGTCGATGAAAGCAGGCGACTTGTTTTTGGTAGATGAAATCAACTTGGCGGACGATGCAGTGCTCGAACGCCTCAACAGTGTTCTTGAACCTGCACGCGGACTGGTCTTGGCTGAAAAGGGCGACGACGCCGAGCACATCACAGCCGATCCCAAGTGGAGAATCCTGGCGACCATGAATCCTGGAGGGGACTTTGGGAAGCGAGAGTTGTCGCCTGCGTTACGCAACCGATTCACGGAAATTTGGGTGCCGAGTTTGTCAAGCGTTAGCGACTTGGCCATCGTTGTCAAGGATCGATTGCCCGCATCGTGCGCGTTCTTGGCCCCGTCTGTCATGCAGTTTGTCCAAGGATTCAACAGCCAGTTTTCAAGCCAAGGATGGAAAGTGACGCTGCGCGACTTGCTGTCGTGGTTGAATTTCATGCAAGTGTCGACTCTGCCGCCCGCGATGGCATTTGTTCAAGGCGCGGGCTTATCCATTCTTGACGGGCTTGGCTTGGGGTCGACGCAATCGCTTCATGCCGCAACAACTGCACGAACTGCTGCGTATGGCTTGCTCTTGGCAGCGCTGCCACCTCCAGTCCCAGACGTGTTGCCATCCATGACGTGGGAATCCAACGACACTGTTTGTGGAGTGTCGCCGTTTTTCATTCCCCGAGGCCCGCAAGCACCAGTCCCGCTGCCGTTTTCGCTTGCTGCACCGACAACGATGACGAATCTCCAGCGTGTGTTGCGAGCCCTGCAAGTGCCCCGACCGATTTTGTTGGAAGGGTCTCCAGGTGTCGGGAAGACTAGTCTCATCCACGCTCTGGCGCAGTTGAGCGGGCAAACGTTGGTTCGCATCAACTTGTCCGAGCAAACGGACGTCGCCGACTTGTTTGGGTCCGACTTGCCTTCGACAGATCCCGATGCCACGAGTCCATTCACGTGGTGCGATGGTGTGTTTTTGCGTGCGCTCAAAGCCGGCCAGTGGGTGCTCTTGGATGAGCTCAACTTGGCGTCGCAGAGTGTGCTGGAAGGTCTCAATGCGTGCCTCGATCATCGTGGCACAGTCTACATTCCCGAAATCGACAAGAGCTTCCATTGTCCGTCGACATTTCGAGTGTTTGCCGCCCAAAATCCATTGCGACAAGGTGGGGGACGCAAGGGTCTGCCCAAATCGTTCTTGAACCGATTCACTCGTGTCGTGGTCGACTCGTTGGGCAACAAAGATCTGAACATCATTGCCACGGCGTTGTACCCTTCGATTGCTCCGTCGACGATTCAAAAGATGATCGAGTTCAACGCGTTGGTGCATCAAGACACGATGGTCAGTGGGACGTACGGTCGACAGGGTGCGCCGTGGGAATTCAACTTGCGCGATGTGTTCCGATGGTGTACGCTTGCGTCTACGTTGACCACGCCCGCTGTGACTTGGTACATTCCCATGCTGTACAAGTCGCGATTCCGCACCGTCCAAGATCGATTGTGCCTGGAACGGCGATGGCGCGAGGTCTTCGGAGAGGCTGACCATTCGACTTCCGATGACGTCCCGCCGCCAGTATTTTATGTGACACCTGACAGTTTGCAAATTGGTGTGGCCGTCTTGCCACGTGCATCGTACAGTGACTTGTCGAGCTTACCACCATTGCTGACACAGTGGCTGGAACCCATGGAGGCGCTCATGCACTGTGTTCGTCTGCAGTGGCCAGCCCTCCTCGTTGGTCCCAGTGGCAGTGGAAAGTCGGCGATTGTCAAGTTGCTTGCGTCCTTGACAGGTCATCGCTTGCACGAACTAGGCTTGAGTTCTGGCACGGACGCCACGGAGCTACTCGGGTGTTTTGAGCAAGTCGATGTCCAGCGGCGAGTCCAACAAGTGCAAAACGAACTCAGCCACGCGGTCCAATCATTGCAACAGCAATGCTTACTGAAGAATGACTTTGCGTCAGTGACCAAGCTCGCCGACGCAGAATATGCGGTGTGCGAACGCCAACGCAACTGGTGCGTTTGGTTGTGCTCGAGCATAAACATGCTCATGGATATGCGTAGGAAGGGGCACCAATCCGAATTGGACCCATTGATGCTTACACTGCTCCAGCAATTGATGGGCTATGCTGTCCAAGTGGCAGAGGCCATGTCTGCGACCATTCCAAGCCTTCCAGGCATCGAAGAAAAGTTGGACAGCATCAAGCTGCTGGCATCGACGGCTGGTCGGTCTAGCTGCTTTGAATGGGTTGACGGCACTTTGCTTCAAGCGTTGGAAGCGGGGGAATGGCTCTTGCTCGACAACGTTAACTTTTGCAGTGCGTCCGTGCTGGATCGATTGAACTCGTTGTTGGAAATCAGTACGTGCTGTGCGGACTTGCAAAACGAGCCCAACTAACTCGCTCGGTAGATGGTGAGCTACTCGTGAACGAATGCGGCGTTGTCAACGGCACGCTCCGTGTCGTCAAGCCGCACCCCGACTTTCGCATCTTCTTAGCCATGGACGCCCAGTTTGGCGAAGTCAGCCGCGCCATGCGCAACCGGTGCATTGAAGTCGCGCTCCTTCCACCTAACGTGATTTCGACCAAGTCGAATCTCGACTTGTTGTCGCTCATGCACTCCGCGTCGTCGGTGCAGTTTCCGCTGAGCATTTACAGTCAATTCCAATGCTTCCACGCAGACATGATGCAACAAGACCGCACCATGTCCTGGCGCCACGCGTACAACTGGAGCCAGCTCACGCAAGCCTACATGGATCACGGATATACCATGCACCAAGCATGCCAGCAGGCGATGTTGGATATATATGGCATTTCGATCGACCTCGTGTGGCCGGCGGAGCCACATTATGCCCCTCCTGCGTTGTCCACGGAGCTGTTTGTTCGTGATTCGTGCCGCGGTATGACGCACATGCAGTCCCGATTGGCGCTCTTCCTCGAAACACCTGGCGTGACGAATTTTGCCGTACTCAACGTTGTGGAGCTGCTGTGTGGTGCGGCGGAGGCGCAATGGCCCAAGTCTCTACTTCTTAATAACCAAGAATCTTGGACCGAATGCGCCAAGTTCCAACGAACCGACGACCTGGCGACGACCCTGTTGCCTTGGGCGATTTATCGAAGTGGTCAACACAACGGTTTTGCCTCTCCCATCGCCAAGCATGCTTTTGCGACATGGCTGTCCGATGAACCGTCGTTCCAGAATACGTGGAACCTCCTCGCTAGTCACATCAAAGCGTTGAACGCATCGATGCCTGGCTTGGACATCCATTCGTTGTACGGCAACCGTCCTGCTCGAGAGATTTTGCGTGCCGAAGTCAGTCAACATGGCGACGACAACTCCAAATTGTTGTGGTCCAAGGTCGAAGCGGTGCTCCAAACGCTGGAAATGGTACGCGTACATGTCTTCGAACCAGTCTGCGTATTCACGTCACTCGAATGCCTAGGTGGAATCCACTTGGTGGGATCGATACGTCGAGCAGAAGCTGCTTGGCATCAAGTCGCTGACGGAATCGATCCACAAAAAGTCCAAGCGTGAGGTTCAGCATGCGGCAACAAGCCACTCGGTCCTGAACCAGTCGTACCAATGCTTCTTGCACGGGGCGGACGCTGTCGATGTCGACAACGACATCGTGCCTGTTGTGTATCCGTTTTTGGCGGCCCTGGACTCTTGTATTCACGAATATGTTCAGGTCCGTTCGAGTCTCCATGTCTTCGAATCTCATGCTACACTGGTGGCCCATTAGCGAACTCTCCATACACATTTGACACACCATCAAGTCAGTGCCGTTCAAAGCGTCATGCACTTGCGCTTTTCCTGGAGTTCCGTTCTCACGACGGAGGAAGCGTCGACGGCGTTTCCGTGGCACTTGTTCCTGGTAGGGTGGAAGTGGCTCATCAAGGCATGGCAAGCGTTTGGCCAGCTGTGTCTTCACGACCAAGACCTGTCAACGTCGGTCGTCCAGGTCCACGACATGGTCGAGCGCATGGAATATGCGATAGCGACTTGCATCGGCTGTGCACGTGCGAAGGACACGCTGTGGAAACGGGGTGGTCATCGGCAGTTGCCTCCATGTCTGACCACATGGACTGCGATTTCGGCTGTGGAAAAGTTGGCCACAGCGTGCGCTGTGGTCCCGTCGACCGTGAACCAGTTGTCGTTGGTTGATTTGCTATGCACAAACAACTCCGTGTATCAATTTGAGCCGGCTCTGGTGATGTCCGTTCCGATGTCGTACGCCCAAGAAGTACTTCATGCTCTCACGACGTATGCGTGGTTCATTGAGACGTCTGGCCATTCGTTTCAAACACTCAAGCAATTGCCGGATGCCCTCTGCAATCAGCTCGACCAAATCCAAGCCAAGTACGTTGCCACCCATTCGCATTTGCTAGTGCATTTGCAACCGCAAGAAGACGATGACGCGACCAACCAAGACGCGACGGTCCTGCTCCTCAGCGACGACGAAAGCCCTGTAATTGCGTCATGGATTCAAATGCAACTCACGCCGCTTCGGGAGTTCCGCCTCTTGGAACTGGAGCTGCATATCGTCAGTACGTTGGCGAAACTGGTCGTTGAGGCCGACGAAGCGTACACGGCAATGGTGCAGCATCTCGTGAGCAACCTGGAGTCGTTCTTGACGCTGCAACGACAAGTTAAGTCGCGGTCGGCGGTGACACTAGTGCCCTACCAAGACTTGCTCTGGCGCGCCCACAAGTACGTCGAAGAGGATGCTGCCATGGCATCAACTTGTGACCATGCTCAGTTCCGCGATGTCGTCGCCAAACATATCAACTCGACCATGGTGTACTTTCACGAGCGGTTGTGGAACTCGTCTGTGAATGTGCTCGACCAAGTCTCCTGTCGCGTCTACCACACAGAATCGGACCCGGTTACGTTGACCCGAGTTGGGGGGCTCGTGCGCCTGTTCCAGGCCGTGGAAACGACTTTAGCCATGCAATACTTGGAACCGTGCTCGAGAATGCCCATCGTTGACGTCACGGCTAGTACGACAAAGTTGAAGCAAACAGTGGATCATTGGTCCACTACCCACCCGACACCGGCGTTGTTCACCTGGAGCGACGACTATTTGTGGTCGCTCGTACTGTCGACGCTTTACGTGTTTGTCCAACGGCCGCATTCGGTGTACGATCTCTTGACAACGTTTCGTCAATCGAGCGCTGCGTCAGCCGTGCCAAGAATCCTTCAGCTCCTTCAAGCTGCTTCGGCAGACTCGCGCTTCACGTCGTCTCTCCCTGTGCTGGAGTCGTTCTTGACCTTGTATCATGCGTACCAAGATCAACCACTGCTACGCCAAGGGGTGTCCTGGACATTGGTAGGTTTGTGGCGATTTGGCTTGCTGACACCGTCGTCGCCACTGGATCCAGCCTTGATTCCGTTGATTAAGCGCGAGTATTTGCTGGGGCGCATGGCCCAGTGGGCTGTGCAACACACCGTGGATGCGTGCATGACCGAGTTGAGCCCCCAGGACTATCCTGTCCGCGACCCTCAGACCTTGTCGGACAAGATCGACGCGTTGCAACTCAAGGCGATCGAACGTCCGTGCGGCAAGCATGTCTTTGGCGATTTATTCCAAGACATTGTTCGGTTTTCAACGTCGGTCTTGACGAACAAGATCGTGCATTGGTGTGACCAAGTTGGCGCAGACAGCACCGCCCGATCCCAGTTGACGCGAGAGATCAAAATGTTCCAGCAAACCACCGATAGCTTTGTCGCGCGGCTGCAAACCAAGTACTCGGACTACCGCGATGTCGTCGAACCTGTCGTTGCCAGTGTGTACCATGTTAAGGACGGCCTATCGTTGGTGGCCCACGCCCTCGACAACAAGACCACGTCCCAGATTCAATCCATTGCGCGCACGTTGCTGTGCATTCCAAGTCCCGAATCCCACCATGCCACAGCAGAAATTCTGTTAAAGTACGTTGCAACTATCTGCTGGCATGGCTGATCTTATGCATTTTTTGCTTTGATTTGTTTAGACACCAGGACACGTGGAACGAGCACAATGTGTCGACAGTGCATCGACTCACGGCTGCGTTGAATCAAGTCGAGTTGCATTACCGCAATCAATCGTCGCTGCGTCCAGACTCGCACCATGTCATGGTCGACACGGCGCCAGCGATTTTCGGAGAATTCGTGCAGCTATGGTCGGAGAACCAGGCCAAGATCGAACGCGAAAAAGAAGAAGCGGAAGCGCTGTACAAATTTAAGACGCGCACGTTGGAAATTGAAAGCGAAGAGCAACTTCTGGAAAAGGAGTACCGACAACAATTTCCAGATTTTGCCAAGGCGTTCTCGGATTTGCTCGGGTCCGACAGAGTGGACGGTCCCGACAACAACGACAGTCCCGATGCCGTACCATCCCCTTTGCCAGATCATGTTGTTCACTTTGTTGCTACTTGTCACGAACGACTGTTTGTGCACACGTGGGCCAACGGCACGTCGTTGAAGGAAGCCTGGGTGAAGAAGTATGCGCTGGGGTTCCATCTGAAAGCTTCGCTCAACACTCTGTTCGATCCTGACCTCGACACGGCGGCGCGCGGCGGCCATGTTGTGTACACTCAACACGTCCTGGATGAACAAGCGGCCTGCGAATCGATTCCGTTTTCGCAATTGAGTGCTGCATACGTTGCCAACATTGATTTCCACCGTGATCCGCACATCAAAGAAGTCGTCATGGTCCGCAAACCGCTGCAGCGCTTGATGCTCCGTCTTCAGTCGCTCTTGATTCAGTGGCCGGACAACGCAATCCTCCAGAAGCTCTTGCTGGTGTCCAACCGGCTTCGTCAAATGTCCAACCAAGTGCCGCTGGCGCAAATCTTGGTCGGCGTCGAATTGCTTTTGAAACATGCACAGGAATGGCAAGCTATCGCGTCCAAAGATGTGTCGATTCAAGAAGAAATGAATGCTCTCAGTGGCTTGGTTGTCCGGTACGCTCCTTATCACTTGTCCGTGTTGCTGACGAGTGTACCATCGTCTAGATGGCGCAAATTGGAACTGTACTCGTGGCCACAACTGATGGTGATCAAGGAGCGGTCTTTTCAATTGGAAGCGCGCAAAGCTTGGTTTCACATGTATAGTTTGCTGACGGCGAAACCCGAATCCGACGCTGTCGGCGAGGTCAACTTGAATTGGATGGTTGTCCCGGCTCCGCTCGAAAAAGACTGGTTGGAATCGTGGCGATACAAACTGTTCGACACGATGGAAGGCTTTCTTCGGTCGTGCACAGTCGGGCAATTCCAAACCCGTCTGGTGCTCGTCTTTGCTTTCTGCAGCCAACTTTTCGCCTCCCACTACGCCGACGCCAACCCCGAAACGTACCGCCTCGCGTGCATGATGTACCACTTGTATCGGTACTATGCGCAGCACCTGAAATACAACCTGCACCCGATGTGGGCGCGTCTCCGTCAGCCGATTCAGACCAAGCTGAACGAATTTGTCAAGATCAGCAAGTGGGATGAGCAAACGTACTATTCCTTGGCGCAGTCGGCCGAAAAGAGCCATCGCACGCTCATGAAGTTCGTGCGTGACTACGAAGAGATCTTGGCCATGCCGATGCAGGCATTCTTGGACCGCGTCATCGACGGCAACATTACGTCCGAAAAGTACGACGGAATTCAAGCTCTCCAGTCGACGTGGCTCGAACTCAAAACGCGCCAAGACCCCATTGAAGAAGACGATGAGAATGGAGAGGACGTTGCAGTTCCGATTTGGCGCGTTGGACCAGTCCCCCCTGTAGACAAGTCGGTGTCCGTCGAATTGCCAGACGCGCTGACTAAGGTGGCCGAGGCGCTGTCCCTTCGATGGGTGGTCCAGCTCCCGAGCTTGAGTCGTAAAATCCACAAGTTTGCGACACACGAGCTCCTCAGCGAGACCACGCTTCGGTCGAACCAGCAAGGACGACATCTCAGTGAAGAGCTATCTACGGCGGTATTGCAACGCATTGAGAGTTTGAAATCCGAGACGGCCCCGAAAGGAGCCAAGAAGAAAGCCCTCGTTGACCTGTTGGCGGAACTGAAGAACCAAGGGTGGTCTACTCTCAAGACGAAAACTCCACCCCAACAAGCGCACATCCAGGTTCGATTTGAATTCCATCCCACGCCACTCGATGTGGCATGAACTCACGTGCTGCATGTGTAGTCCCTGTTGGAATTGGGCGTACCTGGTGTCGAAGCGTCGCTCCGCCTGCACGCCTCCGTTTGCCCGACCACCGCCCACGAAGAACCGCTGCCGGTGTGGACTCAGGCGGATAGTTACTATTATCGATACCTGGCGCAGCTTCAGAATCTGCGGTTCACCGTCATTTCTGGCTACAACAAGGACATGTCGTGGTCGGAAGTGGACAAGATGAATGGGTATGCCGAGAACATGCTGCACAGCATCTTGCAGCAGCGCGCCGTGCTTGGAAGCATGGCACACACGCACGAAGGGTTGCTCCAACACTTGCACGTATTGGCGCAAGGCCCATCGCCGTGGATTCACGCCCAAGATACGTTGAAGGCTTGGCACGCGCAGCAAGCGGATGATTTGCTTCAGTTATCTCAATGGGTGGACGAATTGCGTTTAGTTCGTCCTCACCACCGGCTGCTGGACACGTCCAGCCAATTGTTGCACCAATGCGGCAAAGGCCTGAAGCGCACGCAGCTTCCGCAAACGTCTGGAGTACCGGCGCGCCCCGTCGACGATGGCAACTTCGACTCGTCGACTAGTTTTGGCTTTCAAGACAAGGCGCCGTCTCCGATTGTCGGGTTTTCACCTGAGGTGCTGGCGCGGGACATTCAATTGTTGCGCCCGGACTCGTTGATTCAAAACGCACACCAAATCAACGAGATTTGCAGCCATGTGCGCGCCGTCCTGGTCGAAGCGTCCGTGACGAGCATCGAGGTTCCTCTGACAAACGTCCAACTCCGCAACGACGAGTGGCTGCAAAAGACTCTACAGCAACGGGTTCTTTCAGGTTGCGAAGTGTCTGCGTTCTCGGTGGAGCAAGATGAGTTTGTGGCCACGTTTGCGCAGAAATTGAACGGCGTCGTCGAAAGCATCCTGGTCTCGATTCAAAAAGCGTGCGATCACGTTGCTCATGAGGAAGAGGACGACTCGCCAACATTGCTGAAGTGCCAACACAACTTGCTTCAGTTGGTGCAGTCCTCCCGCGTGCACCAGTTGTGTGCCCAAATGGACGACTTGTGGCAGTTTTTGAAGGCGAACATGCGAGCCGATTGGAGTGTCGTGTATCAGCGCTGTGTGGGCTGGATGCAATTGTTGCTCCCGAGCTGGAAAGTCATTGTTGCGTGGCACCACCAGTTGCTGTGCGACGTCGTCTATGTCCACAAGAGCATGTCCAAGTGCGACTACGTCATGATTCGCATCTTCCGCACGTTGCTCTCCAACGGGTTTTGCAAAGCCCCCGAAGAAAACGACGCGACGGAAAGCAGTGGCAACATGAACTTTGAAGACGACGTCGAGGGCACGGGCATGGGCGAAGGCGACGGGAAGAAGGACGTGAGCGATCAAATCGAAGACGAAGAGCAGCTCTTAGGGCTCAAGGGCGACGAACCACAAGAACCCCAGGAGAAGAAGAAAGACGACGATCAGGACAACGGCCTGGAAATGCAAAACGACTTTGAAGGGACGATGGAAGACGTACCGGACGATGACGACAACGACGATACCAACGACGACAAGGAGGAGCTGGACCGTGAAATGGGCGACTTTGACGAGGATAACATTGTCGACGAGAAGCGTTGGGGCGAAGATTCGGACGACGAAGACGACAGCATTGACAAGGAAAAGGAAAAGTTTGACGACCAGAGCAAGATGGACCAAGGCGAAGCGCTGGAAGACGAAGTCCGCGGCAAGGATGGCGACGACAACGACGAAAAGGACAAAAACGACGACGAAAAGCCAACAGAGAAGCCTGCAAACGACGATGACGACTCAAAGGACGACGATGGCAATATGCCAGACGACGCAGTCAACGAGGACACAGAGGACAAGTATGAAGAAGAACACGATGACGTAGCGCCCCGCGACGCCCTCCCCGATGACGACGACGACCAAAAGAAGGAAGAAGATGAGTTTGCGGACGACATGAACTTGGACGGCGAAGATAAAGACAACGAAGAAGATGCCGCCGACATTGACGACGCCATGCCGGAAGAAGAGCCACCCAATGCAAACGACGACGGTGACGAGCAAACGGCGGACCCAGATCAGGAAAACGAAGACGACAACCAAGTGGACGAAGAAGAAGAACCAGAAGCCGTCCCGCTCGGTGCCGGTGCCGAAGAGCAAGAAATGGACGTTCCGTCCAACGACGACCCTGACACAGACAAGGCCGACGATTTGCCCCCACCCGAAGCTGAAAAACAACATGAGAGCAAGAGTGCAGGGGCTGTTGCTGGCGTCGAGTCGAAGGACGGCCAAGATGCGCTGGAACCTCAAGATCACGACGAATCCAAGGAGGACGAGGATGCTGCTGACGAAGGGGAGCACCCCGACGACGAAAACACGAGCACCGAGCAACAACAGGGGGCGCAATCCAACCCGAACGGATCAGAGCTCAAGCCTGTCGTCGGTGCCCAGTCCGAGGAAGAGCAGAGTCGCGAACGCAAGGACCCGAACCCCTACCGTAATCCTGAAGAGGCCCAGGAACACTGGCGACGACGGATGGACATCCTCGACACGAACCAAACGCAGCATGAGACCCAGCCGGATCCCAAGGATAAACAACGCGAGGACGACCAAGGAGGCGTCGGTGAGATGGCAGACCAAGAAGACACGAATGTGGACCTGGCACTTGCGCCAACCGACGATTCGGCGGTCCCGGAAGGCATGATGGACGAGGAGGACGAAGCGAGCGATGGTGATAATGAGGCGAAGGACGACGCGAACGATGCGACTAAGCATACTAACCCAATCAAGGAAGACAAACCGAACGAATCTGCTGCCGCGGCGCTGCAAGATCCGCTTGATGCGAAGCCGTCCAACAAACACAAACCTGATGGACTCACGGCAGACAGCGTTGACGAGGACATGGAAGCCCGTGAAGCCGATTCGGACAATTCCCAAAACGACGTCCAGGACTTTGACATGGTCGAGAACGATGATTTTGCCCCAGTCGTGGCGTCTGGCGTCGACAACGATTCGAGCAACCAACTGAACGACGAAACGAATGCCGCGCCTGTTGACATTGACGCCCTTCGAGCTGAGTTGGATGCGGCTATGCAACTGCAGACCGTCGACTCGATCGAACGTGGGACTGTATTGTGGAGCACGTACGACCAGATCACACGTGCGGGTGCGCAGCGATTGTGCGAGCAACTGCGGTTGGTGCTGGCTCCCATGCTCCGCTCGCGTTTGCAAGGTGACTACCGCACGGGTAAGCGCATCAACATGCGCAAGGTGATTCCGTACATTGCAAGTTCGTTCCGGAAGGACAAGATTTGGTTGCGCCGCACCAAGCCGTCGAAACGAGCGTATCAAGTCATGGTGGCCATCGATGATTCGGAATCGATGGCAGACAATCATGCAGGTCGATTGGCGTTGGAAGCGTTGACCACTTTGTGCAAGGGCATGACCCAGCTGGAGGTCGGCGAGATCTCGGTTGTCAAGTACGTCCTTTGACATGCCCACGACACAGCAACGACTAACTTGTGTGCAGGTTTGGGGAAACCGTGAACTTGCTGCATCCGTTCGACATGCCTTTCACGGACGACGCCGGCGCTCGCGTGATTCGATCGTTCCATTTCAAGCAGACCAAAACGCACATGGTCGACACGTTGGAAGCGATCCAGGGCTTGTTGAACCAAGCCAAGCAGAACGCGTCGAGCCACAGCAACACAGACATCACGCAAATCGTGTTTTTGATCTCGGACGGACGGTTCGACAAGGACGGACGTACGAAGATGCAGAAACTCGTGCAAGCCGCGATGGAACAGCAACAGCTCATCGTGCTCTTGATTGTGGACCATCCGAAAGACGGCCACGGCATTTGCGACACACAGAGCGTCAGCTTTGTCAAGGGCAAGGTCGAAATGACTCCATACATGGACAACTTTCCGTTCCCGTACTACGTTATCATGAAGAACACCTCCATGCTGCCCGAGACGCTGTGCAATGCGCTGCGGCAATGGTTTGAGCTCCTCCAAGGCACCGAGTAGGTGGATGCGTTCAGTCATTTTGTTTTGATACAAATTATGCACATTTCTACAATCGTTGATTGTTTTTTTCCGAAAAGTTTGAACGAAGTTTGAAGAAAAATTGTCCAAACATTCCAAAAATCAAGCGATTATTCTCAATATTTACGCATCAAACGAATGTCAAATTGCGTGAAATATTCGTTCTGCATGGTGGTGTTGAACTTGTCGAGCTATGGACGACGACGAGCATGCGTTCGACTTTGGCGTGTCCGCGGCGCCCGCGTCGTTGCAAACGCACAACGAGATTTGGGCAGACATCAAGCATCGCTGCCGCGAGATGAGCAGTGCCAAGACGAAGAAGAATCGAGGTCCTGCCTTGATGGAGTTTCAGAACATGGTGTCGTCGCTCAAGCACCAACAGGTCTTGCACGCAAGCGGCACGTGGAGCTTCGTGATCACAGCGCTCATTCAAGTCATTGAAGTGGACTTCTCAGCTCTCCTCAAGAAGAAACATGCAACAGGGGGGGATTTCAAACTCGACCACGAAGCCACGATGAACAATTTGCTTGACTACGCTCACACACACACTTCGCCTGCAAGCTCCACGGCAGTGCTCGATCGCGACACCGTCGGCCGCACCGCACTGAAGCGACTGGTATCCTTTTGCGAAGCGATCCTCGTCAAACCAAGTCTCGAGCAAACACCGGCAGAAGGCAGTGCCCTTCGCATTTTGGACAAGCTCTTCCGATTCAATGCATACTGTCGCGCGGTGGACGAGTCGAAGCTGAAAAAAGTGCTTGAACGCGTCCTCTACGTGCTCAACGATCGCACGTCTTCGAACTTGTTGCTCGCATCCAGGATTGCGTTGAGCATCCTGACGAATTTCCAGTCGGATTTGCACACACGATTGCCTGGTTTCATGGAATTCTTCCACCAGTGGTTCCAAGATATCCGATCGGAAGCTGAAGGCAGTCGGTTGCCCCATCCCTCGTACGGAAGAAGCGTATCCGTGGATGCGGTCGCGCGGAATGTGCTGAGCTGCATGGTCGTGCTCATGCGGCAGTATGGTCCCCACATGGTCCCGCTCCTGCAAGTACATGCCCACGAGGTCGTGCAGTATGTTCTGTACAATCTCAAGGACGACGTGGTCGTCCTGTCGACGGAACCAGCCGAATTTCTCATCATGTACTATCGTTTAGTGCATTATAGCACAGCCGCGCCATCGTCCATCCAGGTGAGGACCTCCTGTCGAGCCATTCGAACTCGGATATGTTGAGAATGTACATGGCAGGTCCGCGAACTCAAGCAGTTGCATGCTATGTGCGTTTTGGACAATAAGATTCTCGCCACGGTTGTCCGCCATGTCGCCACGACATTCAAAGCACGAACACCCGCCTCGTTCAATGAGAAAGCCATCTTGTGGCTGAGTATGGTGGCAGACGTGATGTTTTACACTGACCAGTGGAGTTTTCGTGACTCCACGACCAAAAGATCTCGCCACATGACTGGACTGGACACCATCCTGACGCATTTGCAAGTGGACGCAGTCTCTCCAACAGCAGTGCCGCAAATCTCTCAACTCACGTCGACTCAAACGTTCAAGGATGTCGCGTTGCCGCGGTTGAAATGGCTACTTCTGATGCAAGCACTTCTCTCCCGCCACGGACACTGGTAAGCTGAAGCACAGTGTGTGAGGCATCAAGTTTCACATGTTTTAGGCTGGTGGAGCATCAAGTCGATGGTTTACAGTCGCTCCAGTCGTTGTTGATGAAGTTGTTGGAGGATGGAAAACTCGAGGCCGAGTGCAAAGAACAGACTTTGCAGTGCCTCTTGAGCCTGGCGTTGTACATGCCCAACGAAAACGGATCGAGTTCATGGCACCGTCTGTGGCAAACGCTCCTCTCGGACTATTCCTTTCGCAACATGACCAAATTCGAGTCGGGCGATGTTGTGGTACAACTTTTATCCGCCCTTGTCGCGCTCAACTACGTGTCGGCCGCCATGCTTGAATGCGATCTTGCTGCGATTTTGGAGTTTCCCGTCTTTTCAAGCCCTTCCGGTATGACTAAATGACCGTCGTCCGTGGCAATCCGTCGTCTAAGTTGACATTAGTGCATGCAACGTTGTTGCTGCATTTGATCCAAACTCGAGTCGACACAAACTCGTGTAAGGGGGTGTGGTCTCTGCAAGACATTTCAGCGTACTTCTTTAAAACGCTTGCGCAGCAGAGCTTTGCACGCGATGGAATCGGTCATGCCACACCACTTCTCGTGTCTGCGATCGGGTCGATCGTTTCGAGCGGTCCGACAGGATTGGACTGCACTCCGTACCTCGTTTCGGCACTCTGGGTTGGCTGCACGACGTGCGACTTACCCGATCATGTGGCCGCCGTGTATTCCAAGCGAGATAGCGATGTGTTTCAAGTGCGTCGCCATGCTCAATTGACCCGACTTGCCGAATACTTCGCACGCGAATGCCAAAACAATCGAGACGTTGTCCCGCTTCCCACGTCGGGAAGGATTGCGTTTCCAACGTTTGTCGATTTGAGAATCACGCTAGACCCGTCGGCCTTGGTTGCTGCCAGAGCCGTCCACGTCAAGCACTCACCTGCCAAGTCGCAAGCCGTCATGACGGGGAACTCCATCTTACTGGATGAAATGCACAAACTGTTTGACGACGTGGTTGAAATGTGCGACACATCCTCAACCGACCAATTCGTCGCCTGCGTTGAAGCGTTGATGAATGTTCGTGTTGAAAGGTGGGCAAAGACATGTGGAGCTGACGGGTTGCCGTTTAGGTTGGCGTTGTGTTTGCGGGCGTGGTAGATGTGTTTTCGTTGGACGCGCCCATTGTCATGAAGAATCTTCTGACGGCTGTTTGGTCGCGTATGTCCAAGTGGCTGGCGTCGCCAAACGCCGTTGGGTTGCTGCAGAAACTGCTGTGCATGTTGCAACTGCTCGGTCGCAGTGGATGCGTGGACCAAGATGGTAAAGGCAAGTTTCCGCCGTCATGTCGGGCCATCCTTTCGTAAGACATTGCGTCGTGCAGATCATCCTGCAAGTGGCATTGACGTGAGCGCGTTTTAGGTGCATCGGTACCAATGTGGAGGAATTCATCACGACAAATAAAAATGCAGATGTTCCTGACGTCGACGACGATGAAGTTGACACAAGTCGATGGGCAAGCGTTGCTTTCAAGAAATCCCAGTCCCGGTTGTGGTGCCTCCGTATTCACCAATTGCTCCAGTACGAGCAACGACGGGCGTCCATGAGCAGTCAGTCCTCCAAGCAAGAAGACTCGGCGCAGTTGATTCGCCAAGTCGTCGAACAAAATTACGTGTCTGCGTTTCAGTGTCTGGCGCTTATTCCATCGCTTGGACGACCGCTCACGAACGAAGGACTCGCCACGATAGTGTTTTTGCTTCAGAGCACACTGGTGAGCCACCCTGTGGAAGTATGCGAGCACCTGGAACATGTCGCAGTTGCCATTTCTCGGCAGCAATTCAAAGGCACAAGTGCGTCGTATGATCTCGGCGTGGTCTTTGATACGTTGCTGGAGCTGCGAAAGACCAAAAAATCCCCTCGTCACTTGCGCCGTGCCCTTATTTTGGCCTACGAGCAGCTTTTTCTCATGGACGTCGATCGGTTTGTGGACTTTTCCGACTACATGATGGCGTCATTCCTTGATCACGACATTGGCGTCCAAGTTGCGAGCCTCAGTGTGCTCCAGTCGGCGTATGCCAAGTACGACGAAGGCGTTGTCGCGATCTTTCACGACGTCGAGAGTTTGCTCAAGAACCAAGCAAGTCACATGATCGTCGCAGCGCTGGCTTGTTTTATCTCTGCTGGAAGCGCTGATGTGTTGCTCAGTCGTGTCTTGGCGCTGTACAGTCTGTGGTTTGACGCCGAGCCAGAGTTGTTTCGAGCTTGTACGGACGGGCTAGCAACGTTGTATGGCTACGAAACACCCTTGTCCATGCTGGAGGACATGTGTTGGCCGACGTTGTGCCACTACGCTGAGCTTGGCCCTCAGTTGAAGGCAAAGCGAGACCTCTCTCAGTTTCCCATGGCATTGTTTGGAGAGTCCTTGGTCCGACTGACGGAAAGCCATCTCGTTCCATCGTTTGCGTCGTTGGTCTTGTTGCTGAACGAGTCAAATCAAGATTTTCATCACCTGGACAAACTCAACATACCCAACGTGACGGAGCTCAAGCCGAGCGTTCTCGTGGTCCTGGCGTGGGCGAAACAGAAATCCACGCCATGTGCCGTGACGCCGGAAATGACATTGACGATTCTGCACTATCTTTTGAATTTGAACGCGTACGCGGCGGAAACCTACCCTTTGCAATGGTGCACGTTTGAGGCGATGGTGTGTCGCCCAGTTAACTTGGTCGACATTGCGTTGATGCTTCATGCGTGGCTCGGCGAACACCGCCTCAAGTCGTTGGCCACGGAGCCGATCAAGTTCCTGTGCGAAGCCGTGGATGCGCTGTCGACTGGTTCTTCTAACGGGCACGCGATATCGCAGCGGATTGTGCTGCACGTGTTGCTGCAGCATGCCCAAATATTTGACGTGGTTTGTGCGCTCAAACGTGTGTGCGACCAATGGGCGCGAGATCCCGATGTGTTTGGCCAAAACGTGAACTTTTTAATTTGTGGTCTCGTTCTGCGGTACACAGCTCTCCCGATGAAGAACCAAGAAGTCGTCGAAGATATCGCGCACGCGATCAGCCGCGTGCAAAAATTGGGCAAGTTCCTCGCGAAACTGAATCCATTTCCGTCCAACATTTCGCCTGGTTTAAATCAACTCCAGCGCTCGTACAGCACGGACGAGCCTGTCATTCAAACCCTGGCTGAAAAGTTCACGCGACCGCTGCTCCAAACGTCTCCTTTGACGACGGAAGGGTTGCGCTCACTTCAAGACATTGTTGTGTCCAACGCAGACGAGCAACACGTCCCCACGATTGTGCATGGCCTTTTGGCCAAAGCATATCAAAATGCCTTGCGTGAAAATGATACGGACAAACAGGTCCAGATTGCGACATGTTTGGGACTGATGGGAGCGGTGTTTCCAGCAGATATCCTAAGCCATGATGTTGGGAGACTGGAAGTGCTCTACCTTCAACTGTTCTCTCGCCCTTCCCTGGCTGCTCTGTCCAAAGCGAAGGATGCCTGGTTGGAACTGTTGGGCAAGTTGCTCGAATGCTTGATCCTGATGTTATTTGAATCCGATGGCAAGGTCGTGCATATCGCTCACAACACCGTCAAAGCTCTCTTACAACTGGAAGAAGTCCAAGTCGCCGTCGACCACATGAAGAGCCATTCCCATGGTCTCAAAACTTTTCTTCAGAACATCCCCTCCGCGATGCTTCCTCCACGACCACCTCCGCTCGTTCGAACGACGTCCAGGTGGTCGCCGGCGGACCACGCATCATTTCGCGAGTGGGTTTGCCATGTTTGCTGCTTGCTAATCAAACAAAGCCGACACCCCACCTTCGCAGTGTGCCTTGAAATGTGCGCTTTCCACGAACGCATTGCCGTGTTCTTGCTTCCGTTGGCGATCTACTTCGTCCTTGGCACGGATGCCACGGAATTGGTCATGCTGGAACAGTTGTTGGTCCAAGAAAGCTCGCTGCCTCTGAAACACGGCCAAGTTCTCGTCCAGACAATCAATTATGTTCGGCACCTTCAAATGATAAAGTCGCAGCACGCATCGTGGTCGTTGCCGTATCTGCAAGTTGCTCAATTGGCGCTGCGGTGCAAAATGCCGTATTCGGCGCTCCAGTACGTGGAGCTGCATCTGGAACAAACGTTTGGAACAATCCAGCCCGACGATCGACTGTCGTCCGACGTGACAAATATTCTACTTCAAGCGTACAAAGAAATCAACGCTGTGGATGCCATCGATGGCGTCCGACAAGTCGGGCACTCCTTTGCGGATCAGCTCGCGATCTACGCGCTGGAGAAAAGGTTTTCCGACTGCTTGCCGCTCTACGATGCCATTTCCCGTCAGGAGGGGACGCAAGCGCACCACAACGGTGCAGTGGTGCTCAACATCAACAGCACCTCTCAATCGATTTAGTTGTAGGACTGGCGAAAACCCTCCACTCCTTGGGCTACACGAATTTGCTCGAAACGTACTTGTCGACCCATGACTCGTCTGGTATCAGCAAGTTTCAGTACCAAATGGCATGGAAACAAAACCAGTGGTCGCTAAAAGCGCCAGCAGCGACGACGCCAACTTCTGCCAACTTTCATGGGTTGCTCTACGGCTGTCTCAAGTCCATGGCAACCAACGACGGCCACCAATTCCACCAACTCGTCGTCCAGGCTAAAACTTCGATCCTTGCCAACCAGGACCTGTCTTTCACGGGTGCGCCCTGGCTAGTTGCGTTGGTTTGGAAGGTGAATGCGATACCTAGGCCTTGAAATGACCAAGACGCTGCATAAATCGATGGTTCAGTTGGAGACAGTGGCCAAGTTAGAGTGTGTTTGGAAGATCAAAGTGAGAACCCGTCGTCCACTTTTTCATCGCTTAGGGCGAAACATGTGCGTAGGACGAGCAAGCTCAACCGTCCGTTCTTGGCTCAAGTGTCGCTGACGTCGATGGGCAGCTCCACGACCTGATTGACAAATGGAAGCAACGCCATGCCGTGTACGAAGAAGATTTTGACACGTACTCGACAATGCTGCAGCTCGAGATGTGCTGCTTGTCCATTGTCGAAGGACGGACGTATTTGCCAGCATGGTTTGGATAAAGAGGCATCCCCGACTGCAGTTTACATTGAGTATTCTTCGTAGGCAGCTAAAATTGGCCCAAGCAGCAAGGCAAGCGAAACGAGTCGCTATCGCGATCCGCGCGTTGAACGAGCTCGAAACAATGCCGATGGGTCCCACGGAAACGATTTCGTTCCTCATGGAAAAGGCCAACTTGTACTATTCCATCAAGGAGAGCTATCGTGCTCTAGAAATTGCGAAGACCATCCACAAACATCTCACAACCAACCAAGACAACGATGGTCTGGCGCTGGCGCACGTAAACTCGACCATTGGGCAATGGTTGGCCGAGATGAAGGCCGAGCGAAGTGAAGTGATCCAGACAAAGTACTTGTCGGCGGCAACGCAGATTTTCGAAACGATGGACTCGGTATTCAGTCCAGTTGTCGAGGCATTTCTTAATTGCTACCGTACACACAGGGCCTGCAGTGTGGCAAGGAAGCGTCCCGCGCGTATCGAATGCTGGCCGACTACACATTTGACATGTACAATCAAGTCAAGACCCGCGTCGAGTCGAAGGAGTGGAAGCGCGGGAAAAAAGTTGCCGAGGCTCAAGAGGCCGAGCTGAGGCTCTTTGACGCTTCCGCCGGCGCGCAAAAGGCACACACGCGCCACGGCGTCCTTCGGAAACAGGTATACGCTGCTTTGGCGAACGGCAGTAAGTTCACCCTCGCGCCAACACGACAGGTCGAGTACGACAAGAAGGAACGGCATGCGGTCGAGTCGTCCGTCGACAAGTTCCTCACAATCGCATTGAAGAACTATGGCTTAAGCTTGCGGTACGACTGCCTACCTGAGCGCGATCGGCTGGAGGGACGCTGTTAGGTTCACCGCCGATGGCGACATGACCCCGGTGTTTCGCATCTTGTCGTTGTGGTTCCGGCACTTTCAGAACCCCGTTGTGAATGAACAAGTCGACGAAATCATTCGAATCGTGCCGTCGTACAAGTTTATTCCGCTGTCGTACCAAGTAATCTCGCGCCTTGGAACGTCTCATCCAAGCATCCAAGAGCTCGTACGAAAGCTCACAACGGAACACCCACACCACACGATCGTGCAGCTCTTGGCGCTCAAGAATGGATCCAAACGCGGGACGGCCGCGTATCGCGATAACATTGGCGTGCTCAAGTCCGACGAGGCGGTGAATGTCCTGACCTTTGTCAAACGGGCGAGTTCGACGTTGGCAGCGCTGGTTGAGAACATGGAGGTGCTCTGTGACGCCTACATAACCCTTGCTCTCCATGACACAAAGGAATACGAACGGCGAGGTTCGACCGGTGCATGACGTGGCAGCAGTTGGCCACACGACCATGCGAGTCTGTGTAGGAATGAAAAAGATCGCGTTGGCCAACATCCTCGTCGGGCGAGATCGCGTGCCGTTTGACAACTGCTTGCGACTGCGGAAGTTTAACCAGGCTGGGCTAGCGCGCCCGGCAGTGCTCACGTATGCGATCAAGCCTCGTTCGGACGGCGACTACTCGAACGTACCGCGCGTCCAGTCGTTTGAGAAGGAGTTTACTGTGACCGACTCGGGTACGACTCGGTGGGCCGCTGGCTCCGCAACAACCTGACACCTGTGCAGGTGTCCACAAGCCCAAGATCATCTATTGCTACGGCTCCGACGGCATCCGGCGCAAGCAGTTGGTCAAAGGAAACGACGACACCCGCCAGGTACTATCCAAGGGCACTGGCATGCAACGTAGTCATGGCCGTGCAGGACTTGGTGATCGAGCAAGCGTTTGACATGGTCAACTCGTTCTTGAACGAAGATCCTAACACGCGAGGGCGCCACCTCCAGATCAAGACGTACAAGGTAATTATCGCATGGCCCACGTTCTTGTGACGGTGCGTCGTGGCTCTAGGTGACGCCGTTAGATACCGTCGCGGGCGTGTTGGAGTGGGTCGATAATACGATGCCGATGGGGGGCTACCTCAATGGAAAGCCCATGGACGCCCACATGCGATACCATCCCAACGAGTGGAAGCACGTGCAGTGTCGGTCGTACTTGCAAAAAGCCACCGACAAGTATCAAGCATTCATGGAGATTCAAGCGCATTTTACTCCTGTGTTTCACCACTACTTTTTGGAAAAGTACCCGGATCCTGCGACGTGGTGCGTCGTTGTGCCCGACTGGTTGGGACCAACATGGCCGTAGGTACGCGCGCCGCGAGGCGTACACGCGCAGCGTGGCCGTGACGTCGATTGTCGGCCACATTCTCGGCATTGGCGATCGGCATTCGCAAAACATCCTGATCGACGAAGCGAGCGGGGAGCTTGTTCACATTGACTTTGGTGTGGTGTTTGATCAAGGTATGCGATGCCCATGGGTGTGGCGCTCATGTGTATGAAGGCATGACACTCATTACACCCGAGACGGTCCCGTTCCGTCTGACACGCGATGTCGTGGATGGCATGGGGGTGAATGGCGTCGACGGGGTCTTCACTCGCTGCTGCGAAGAAACCCTCAAGGTCCTTCGAAAGAAGGGCAATGCACTCTCCACGATCGTCGAAGTCTTTATTCACGATCCGCTCTACAACTGGACATTGTCCCCGGGTCGTGCGCTGCAAGTGCAAAAGGACAAGATGGAAAACGATTTGCAAGTTGCCCGCGCCGACGACAAGGGCACGGACGACGACGAGAACGTGGCCGACTTGGCAGCTCGTGTGCTGCTTCGAGTCAAACAGAAACTGCAGGGCTACGAAGACCCGACGAGCGAGGCCATGAGCGTCGAAGGCCAGGTGAAGCACCTCATTCAAGTCGCACGAGATCCCCACAACTTGTGCAAGATTTACCCAGGCTGGGGACCGTGGCTGTAGTGTGGCGACGTGACGATCGTCGGAAAATTTTGAAGTCCATTTATCCGGATTTGTCCGGTTTTTGCTTCGAGACATTGCAGCAAATCGACTGTGCATCGACGTGCCGTCGAGAAGCTCGTCAGCGACAATGTCCATCCCTCAATGGGCTGCGACGTGGCGACCGGACATTCGGCAGCTGCTACATCGCTTACAGGACACCCCGGACACTTCATCGCAAGCACCTTCGTTTGCTGTGGACGAGCTACAGGTGGACGTTTATGTGCGCCAATTGTATGCTCATACGTACTTGGAACCGAGCTCCGAGCGCATGAAGAATGCTGCAGAAGGTATAGTACGAACGCTGGAGTTTCACCACCGTGATCGCCATGCCGCGAGGATATCAACCATCTTCTTTGGTACACCTGACGTGAACCACCCGTCCCGTCCGCTCTCTTTGAAAATCCCAACTCGCATCGCGTGCTTGCTTCTTGAGCTGGCCAACTCGCCATTATCGATCACTCCGACCGAGTTGGACGAAATTGATCTCGTGCGCATTGCATGCGAGTCACGTTCGTCCAAGATCTTCCATGACGAACAGCGGGCCAAAGCAGCCACACGTGCTTTGGTGGACGAGCTCAACCATCTGACCATGGAAGATCCATGGTTCAAGGCGGAAAACGCGGATGAAGAAGATGATGACGCACTGTGGGGCAGCGACGACGATATTCCGGCGGACGAGTCGCTGGGGCAACTCAGTTCTTCGCAACTTCCATTGCAACCCAACATAACCAATGCCACGTCTGAAGTCCCAATGGATTGCGATCGCCTTTCGCCAAAACATGACGTCGTGCCAAGCGAAGCTACCTTTTGCACTGCTTCTCCGGAACCAGAGCCCCCATTGCCTGTGGAAGTGTATCGTTCGAACAAGCCGTGGCTCCTTTACCAAGGTTACGCAGAGGCGCTCGGGCAATTCGAGACTCCGCTGCGATTCCTTGAGAAAAGAATTCTCCCGGAGCACCATTTCGTCGAGCACGTGCTGTTTGTGCTACTGGGGTGCACGTCGACTACTTTTGAAAGCGCCTCCGTCTCGTCCTCCATCCCGTTTTGGTCATCCATGAGCTACACAAAGTTCGAACTCGCGTCATCCTCATTGCACCTACAGTCCGTGTCGCATCTCACACCTGCGTGTTTGTATCAAAGCCTCAACCACTGGAGCGACGTCGCAACTGCGCTGTCCTTCATCCGCGCGGCTGTCGCTCATCTCGGATCGTTCCCGTCGCCAACGATGCAGGGCTCATCGCATGCCTTGTCCGAATTCGTGCGTGGCGTCGACAGCACTGTGTCAACGCACATGCGTAACATGCACGTGCTCGGAACATCTCGACCGACGCTGATTTTCCTCTGGGTCGAACTGCACCCTGTCATTAACAGCATCCATTGGCTTCGGCACGTCATCTTGGACGTTTTGCAGCCGGTAGAGCAGACCAAGACGCCAACCATTCGGGAACTCGCGACCACAGTCCTGACATCGCTGAGCGTACTCCTGGAGCAGTACACGGTCTTGGAGGACTCCCGGCACTACGCATTGTTGGCACAGTGGTTTGGGCACGCGCTCACACCGTATTTGCAAAGCGTGCACGACTTCCTCGACGGCCATCCCGCATCTCTCGACGTTGGATTTGATCTCCACCCCGATTTGTGGACACCGTTTCAGCGAGCGCTCTTCCGTACCACCCGACTCCCTACATCGACTACCCCCCCTCGCTTCATGCACAGTTTACAGTCGCTACTTCTCGAGGCGCATGCATATGCTATCGTGTGGCGAGACTCCATCGGCGCATCACGCCACCCAACCGAAGTCATCGCTAGTACTGACGTCATGGAGTCCCAGCCGAACGCTGACTTGCGTTCAAACGCTTCAACGCCGTGGAGGCCATCGTACGTTCACACACGTAAGTGCAAGCACCCCCTTTCATAGCTTGACCTGTTCGCCACTAACGACCCGTGTGATGTAGAGATTCCTCCAGGATTGCCCCACCTCACGGCGGCGGCAGACGTCGCGCAGGAGTCGACATGGATGTCCAGTGAGCTCTGTGTCGATGCAGACACAGCAACGACTGTTTTTGATCCCATTCCTGTGCGCTAGATGCAACGCAAGTACCGCCATTGTCCTTTGACGAATACTTGAGTTTCAACGTGATCGAGCCATTGCAAGCGCGGGTACAGCGGGGCATCCACGAGCTGCATGGAATCGAATGCTCTGTGTAGTGTTTGGCCATCGGGCATGCCATGGTGACGCACGTGAAAGACACGTGGCGCGTTGTTGACCACTGGGAAGCCATGCGGTTGTTTGTGCTGCAATATCATGTACGGCGAGGATTCGTTCAGGATCTTGGATGATGTTACATAAACTGGTCGTAGCCGGACACGTCGAGTGGACTGAGCGAGCAGCTCGTCCAGCATGTTATGACGCCGGCGCTTCGACCTCTTTGGCGCGATGGGTATGCCATGAATGCGATGTTTCGACACATCGTCGCCACAGCCCCGGCGGTAGCCCGCATCCCAGCGACTTTTGTCATTGTGACCACGATGGACCGATGTAGACCGACGCGTACCTCAATCACGCCGCGTGTATTTCGCTCCAGCTGAACATCCCCAGCGATAGTGCGGCGGTGGGAGAGTCCATTGCGGCGCTCAACACGTTGGCCTTTCGTTACGCAGCGCCAGGTCCCCTCAAGCTGCTCTTTCGGCAGGACGTGATGGACCGCCTGTCGAAACTTGGCATCCTGTTGTTGCAAGTAAAATCTGTCGTCGATTGGAAACCACGGCGTCATCCGTTCTATCGTGTAGGTTCAAGGTGTTGAAAGGGCGTTGGTCTCGGTACGATCTCGTCTTCCTCGACGTAGAGCATACCAACGACGGCTGCATCCTCCTAGCTCAAACAAACCACGACGCGAACGCTGCCCCAGTAAGTCAACCGCATGTCCATGAACGAGGGTTGTACGAACAAATGTAGCGTCCCTGCGATGCACGTACACCTGGTCGACTTGGCCGGCATGCTGCATTTCGTCAAGCAAATGCACGAATACTTTCGACAACAGGTTCGTGGGTGGAACCTGCCAAGGAATTGAATCGTGTGAGCTGCTCGTGCTGTTGTGTAGACAGATTGTTGCAACCACATTACCGACGCCATGGTGCAAGCGACCCTTGTATCGGAGGTACTTCTTGGTGCGCGGCGGATCCGCTTACCGTCGCCGCTGCATAGATGAACGACGCGATTGAACGGGTCCTTCATGTCATGCTGGAGCGGTGCTTCCTTCTGAAAAAGGTGGAGGGGATGCCGCTGTGCTTGAGTCTAACTACCCTGGATACGTAGCATGCTTCAATCCACCAGTACCTCATGCACGTGCTGAATCAAGTTATCCAGTATGCCATGTGCTTTGCCCAAGTTGTATCCAACCACCGCGGTGCGCATCCTTCATGAAGAGCATGGAGCACACAGGGGTCCTCATGCATTCTATGCCCCAGGTGAAGTCGACAATGCGGTGGAGATAAGTGGACTGGCTGCAGCAGCCAGTAAATTCAAGAGAGCGCATGGCTACCTCATGATTATGCTGCATTCGATGGCCAGAACCGGGTCCGCGCCGCATTTGCACGAGCTCGTCGTGCAGTTGAACTACAATGGCGTGTACATCCTCGATTAAGACCCTTATCGACGCTCCGACCACGAATTATCAACCAGCTCAACTGAACGTCATGGGGACTCGTCCGTGCCATGCCGCAATCCATTCCACAGCATTTGGTCGAACCTGTGAGACGAGCATGTTTTCCATCTTGGCGCGATCATGCGGTGGGGACAATCGAGGCGACCCCGCCCGAGTTAACGGCGTCCTCGCGCCGGCGCAATCGACCGATTTGTTTTAGTGCTTGTTGACAAGTGGCTTCCAACGATGCGACTGTGTTCTTGTTCACGCGGGCCTTGACTGGAGCCGTCGCCATGCCAAAGTGTGGGCCATACCTACGGCATCTCTCGTTCAAATGGAATTTGACGACACGACCATACATGGGAAAGTAGTCGTGATCGGAAACTTGGTCGGGCAACATTTGGTCGATGGCGGTCGCCGTGAGGGCTGCAAAACATCGCGCCGCATCCGATTCATTGTAGCCTCCACCGCCAAGCAGTAACAACGGCAGTTCCAGCTCCTTTACAACGTCCAAACACCAGCACAAGCCCGTGGCTGTCAAGTTGAATGTCCCCAAGGGATCCCTGTCGCGATGCGTGAAAATCGATTGTTTTCGCACCAAACACATCCGTACGTAGCAAGGGTGTCGACGCCGCACGTCATGACAACATGCGTCGGCATGAACGCCTCCACGATTGCCTGCACGACCACCTCAAACACTTCAAAGAACTGGTTGTCCGTAATGCCGTCGTCCAAAGGCACGTTGAGGTTTCGGTGTCGGCCGGCCCCTCGACCGATGGACGACGGACTGCCTGTACCAGGAAAGAAGCCTCGGGCGAACTTGTGGAATGACAGTGTGAACACTTGGGACGAGAAGTAGAATGCTTCCTCGACGCCATCGCCGTGGTGGACGTCGATGTCAATTACGAGGACTTTGCAAGCGTGTATGTTGTGCAAGAGGTAATCCACGGCAAGGACCACATCGTTCACGTAGCAAAACCCACTTGCATGGTCTTTCTTGGCGTGGTGCCGGCCTCCGCCCCAGTTGATCGCAATGTCGATGCTGCCGGACACGAGCAACTTGCTGGCCGTAAGTGACGCACCAGCAACATACGAACAATATGAAAACAGTCCTGGAAACGCATATGCATCGTCGACAAGACCGTGCTCGAGCATGATGGCAGCGGCCGACGAAGTTTCGGCTTTCAGAGCATCGACATAATCGCTGCTGTGGAACCGTTTAAGGTCGGACGGCGAAGCCACATCAGGAGCTATGACATGGACGTGCGCCAATAGACCTGTGTGCTGAAGCAATGAGAACGTCATGCAGTCCCGGTTCGAGTGCACGGGAAGCGACGACAGTGCTGCCGCATATGCGCTCGAGAACACAAGCGCCGTCGTCGGCATCCTGTGCTTTGAGCACTTTCTCCGGATACAGCGCCACGAATTCAGATGCTGTAAATATTCATCGTTTTCCCTGTGTCATTTTCAGCCATTCCATTTTCTTCAAAGATTGACATTTACGTTTTCAAGTGAGAAAAACGGTGTCAAAAAAGACCATTCTTTGTTTCGTACATCCGGCAACAAGTACTAACTGTAAGTACAGATTGCTTCTACTAGTAGTACTATGTGGAGACTGCCAGTGCGGGGATCTCATGCCGAAACCATGCCACAACGCGCAGAGCTCAACCGTGTTGACAACCGCGCAAACAAGGGAGGTGCTGCGATGATCCCCGCTTCCTGTGAGGTCATCACCACGTCGAGCTTTACTCAAGCGTGCTTTGTGTATTTGCCTCCACCGTTTGGACCTCGGGCGAAGCCAATTCAATCTTGCTGCAGCGAGTGTTCCATGCGTCCAAGTCCTTTAAAACTTGGCGACTCTACTTGAAACCACGACGCATCGATGTAAAACCGCAGAAGATCGTGCAGGAAGGGCAAGGAACGCGAATTCTGCGGGTAGATGTGGTGTGTTCATGTATGTACCTCGTCGCAGCAAGTTCACACCGTACCGTGAGATGTGGGACGCCGAACCGACCCCGACCGCTGCCAGTGATTCCGTTGTCTTCATTTTGCAAATGCCATCCCTGTGCCCTTTGCTTGGTATGACGTCCACACGATTGGTGCTGCTGCAAATTGCTGCCCTTTTGGCACGCGTAGCCACGTTGGACTCGCAGCCTGAACACGATGGATTCACAACGTACTGCTGGAAGGTCAAGGAGAGTCCGCTTGCCAAGGACGTGAACGAGTCGATGAAACTCGTCGAGTCCAAGGATCGCGGGTGTCCGATCCAACTGCGCCTTGAGACTCGAACGACGTCTGGAGATGGAGATCGTGTTGTTCAAGTGCTCGAGCCGCTGCGAGTGCAGTGGACAGCACTCGCAGTGTTCGATTTGACTGCCACGTCGCCCAACGCGCTCAACCTGACACAACTGTACACGATGGCAACGCCTCAGTCGTCGTCAGCTGTCCAGATCGTGCACTCAAATCTGCACGCGTGTGAGTATGGACCCAGGACATGCACGCCGTTCTATCGTGGCGTGAATCCAACCGACAACACTGCCAACCACGAAGCAAACTTCACCGCCGGAAGAGCGCAATTCGAAGAGCCCGACCTACGATTTTCCAAACCAGGGCAATATTCCTTGGTTGCGCATGTGGTCTTGCCTGGAGAGGTCTCGCCCATCAGGTATGACTTTGTCGTGTACTTGAAGGTTGTGGTCAAGGATGGCGGTGGAGGTACATCACCACCAGTGACTCCTGCGTCGGGTGGGGCGCCGCTAGCACTTTCGACGGATGCGAGCAGCAACAGCACGTTGTACGTGGTGCTCGGTGGCGTCGCAGCTCTTTTTTCTGTCGCAATTGTCGCAGTGCTCACGAACTTCGCCCAGAAACGACATCAGCTCATGCCGAAACGACAGCACCACATGCCAAAAGGTTTAGACTTGGATGGGTCCCCGACGCTCACACCACATCCCTCATCTCGCCCTACTGCTTGTCCCGATGTCCTTTACAGCTTGGATCAAACATTCTCGTTTGCCCCGTCGTCGGAGGTCTCGTCATCTTCGTCGGTTCCATCACCTCGACTTCCTCGACAAACCTTTCAAGATCGCTGGGGCAATCGACACCACCCCCAACACACGCCTCCAGCTCCACCTGGTCATCGCGATCACCTCCATTACGATTGCAACGAGTACAGGCGCCAACCCCCGGCGTCTTGGTTCGACGACAATTGTGCCACCCAACTTCATCGGCCAAGCTCTCCCTTATCGCACGATGAGAGTAGGTACTATTAGTAAGTTAACTGTAAACACATCAACGACAACGTACAAAACTAGACTTAATGACAAAATCGCCAAAAATATACTAGTACTCGAGAGTAACTCCCAGCATGTTGGATTTATTGCATATATTCCCCAGATTTATGAAAAATTACGGATATTATCGAATATTACACGCACAGTGTGCGACAAAGATCGCCAAATCTCATGTGGCTGCTTCAACTCGCGGCGCTGGCAGCGCTGAGCTGGACGACGGCTAGCAGTATCAGGGAATGGACCACGGCAATTGCTTTGCCTGAAGGAGATATATATGCGGGTGCTTTGCTGTACGGTATATCGCGGTACCATGACGGCAAGTTCGAGGACAGCGTCAAGGCATTGGCTCTTGCAGTTGAACACCCTGACATGGAAGTGTCGGTGGTGATGAGAGCACAGGTCGAGGTCGCATCCGGCCGACTCTGGCCAGCATACGAGTTGTTGCTGAATGCAGTTGAGTGCGACAAGCAACAGCAGACGAAGCTTCATTGCCTTGGTCGGTCGTACGTTCTCGCGCAGATCTACTTCGATCTTGGCATGCACGACAAAGGCTGCGACTCCCTCGCCTCCATACTTCACGTCAATCAGTGGCACGACAGCGCCAATACTCTTTTCTCTAGTACGCATCTTGACACTCTCACTCGGTCCTTTGACATTTGGGCTTCTAGGATGCACTCGCTCCAACCGAACCTCGGTCCCAATGCCACGAGTGGCGTCTCCATGGTCGCGGTCCACTCAAAACACAAACATTCAAAAGGTGGCCCTCCGCCTACTCATGAGCTCATTTGGACATGCCGTAGTTGCTGTTTGCGACGAATTCACAGAGCACGATGACGTTAGCGTGTTTGGAAGATCACTTGGTGGCGGCTTCGATGCACTATGGTAGCTTGCCCGTTCTGCTCAACCTCGGCGCCATCATGCACGTACGATCATTGAAGCAGCAGCTCTCAACGCACAATGACTGTCGTTTGCGTGATTGGAATAGGCGCGGAAACACTATGCTGCCGCGCTGCACTACTACTTGCAAGTTCTGGCAGTGGACCCGTCCCACTCGTTGGCATTGTCCAACTGCCACGCGCTATGGCAGGCGCTGGTCAACGCCACAACACCCATCACGTCGAGGCATGCGTTTCTCCTAGCGGGTCCACCGACGATATACCTCTCCAACGGTGTCGTTGTCAGTCAACCCTTCGTTCCAGACATCCTGACAGCAGACGCGATGGAAGCAATCAAGGCCGACATCGCGGAAGCTCACTCGCGTGGCCATCGTCACATTGCCTTGGCCAAGCTCCAAGTGGCTGTGATGCATGAGCCAAACAATGCGCTTCTTCTCAACGACCTCGGCGCGATGCAATTTCAAGTACGTTCCGCTCGTGCAATGGCGGCGGCGTGACAAAATGTAGTTGGGACTTGTGACCGACGCAATCGACTCGTTTCGTCGCGCCCTGGCATTGCAACCTACCTATGTGCAAGCACTCAACAACTTGGCGGTACGCGCGCACGAAACATCGCAGATTTTGACATGCATCGTGGAATATCCGCAGACGCTCGCACAAGACCAAGGCCGAGACGACGACGCGTTGGAGTTGTACCATCAAGCGATGGCGGTGGATCCATTCGATGCGCATGTTCGGTACAACGTTGGGAATACGCTGTTTCACATGCAGCGATACGACCGAGTTGTCCGCACGTTGGTCGCTGCCTTTGGCTTGGATGCGTTCCTGGAGTGGACGGCCCGTGACAAGAATGAGCTTGGCATGTCTGGCATGGTTAGCGGCACTGAGGTCTCGGACACGCTGTTGCGCCGCCTGGGAGCCCTCGTAGCTGCGATGCTCGTGGCGTATCCATCGCCTACGACCACTCGTTTCAAATGCATCCAAAATGTCCTGACCCGTCAACATGGCGTGCCGTTCGTGAACCAGTCTGCGTTTGAAGTTCTCGTTCGAAGCACTCAGAAGTCGTTCGATCGGTCGTGGAATGTTTTTGGCCTGGCATTGCATGCAATGGTACGATGCTGCCACCACCGCTGGCGCATGGCGTGACTTCGTACTAGGACGCCATGCGCAACACCGATGGTGTCTATCGAGCCATCCACGAAACGTGCCATCGAAAGCCGTCGCAGCCCTCGACCGGTGATCCCTCGCCCGACGTCGTCGAGGCGCAAGACATTGCGGACGGCAAGCCGTTGCTGTTTTTGGTCATGCAATACTACCGGCCATCCGACCAAGCGCGCCAGGACGAGTTGGATGCGTGCTTGCGATCCAACTTGGCAAACGACAACATTGCCGAGGTCCATGTCTTGCTAGAAGATCCATTAGACCTAACGGCGGTTGTCGGACTCGGCGAGCAGCACAAGCTCCACGTGGCGGTTGTGCATCATCGCTTGACCATGCGAGCGGCACTCGAATATGCAAACACAAAGCACCCGCACTCGTGGTGGGCCATTGCAAACGCAGACATCTACTTTGATCAATCGCTTCGCCTTTTCCTCGATGGCCGTCGACTCGACAAGAACCGCGTACGGCGGCGGCGGCGGCGGCGCCGATATCAAATACAGTCGTCTGGCTGATGGTCCCCTCCTAGGTCGTGGCACTGACGCGATGGCATTTCGACCAAGCACTCGGCCACGCGACCTTTCAACCGCGAATTGATTCGCAAGACGCGTGGATCGTGTACCCGTCCGCGCTTCCCGCGGCCATGCTGCCGCACGTGGATTTTTACCTGGGGTACCTGCGGACAGACTCTCGGTTTGTCGCGGTCCTGACGTCGTTCAACGTGTCTGTCGAGAACTGGGGATTCCATGTCAAAGCAATCCACGTGCATGCTGCACCCCATCGAACGTACACGTCGCAGCACACTGCGTGGGGGGCCGACCAATACCTTTTGCTATCTCTGTTGAATTGGGAAACGTAATGCACCGATACATGCTGGCGACATCGTCGCTGACATGTACTTGGTTGGGAGCAGGCGCGTGCCGGTGCTAGAGAGTGACAGCTGATGGGCACACCCGCCTTTGAATTCGACAAAGGCGACTACAGCTGCGATGACATGGACAATGGATACTGTGCGACAGCACTCCGCAGTGTTCGAGTCCATGACAGCGACTGGACCCACGTTTGCGTCGTGGGGGGCAAATGAGCTGCTCGTGGTCTCTTGTCACGGCCATAAGATGACGGAGATGGGGTCATCTTCGAGCCTACTGGCGCACTTTCTGCGCTGGGATTGCTTGGCACGTGGTTCATGACAGATCCAACCTGGAGTCGGCTGTGAGAGACTTGTCAAGCTCGTCGCGCAGATGCATCGTGTCATGAGCTGTGCGCGTCGAAGCGCACGGCAAGCTCAGGTTTGCCACGCAAGGCGTGTTTGTATCGATGCTGGCTCAGACGGCGTCGGGCGGCGCGGACGAGATTTGCGTGCGCTAGTTCCATAACGGACACGCGGAATATCTCCCAATAAGACACTCTGCGTGAGATTTGGAAACGACTGCCCCCAATTCCATTGCGAGATTTTCCAACGATCCGACGGCGCGTAAAGCATGGTGCTCAAGTCCGGGAAGCTTGAAAAGGTAGGCGGCACTCCATGCCTACACTGCACCCCCGATGACTGCGTGTGCTTGGCAGCAATCACAAACGATATTCGGGTCCAAGTGGACAGTCAAGTGGGTCCACCTCGACGAAGCCTCGCTCAAGTGCTACCCCATGGCAAGATCCATCCCCACTCCTCCTTCTCTTCACATGTGCGGTTGCAGGTAGTCAACCAGCAGGTGTTTCAAGGCGCCAAGTCCAAAGTAATTCCACTGAACGAGTTCACGGTGTCCATGCTCGACGAGGTTTGCCGTCTCGACTTTTGCTCGTGTCACCATGTCATGCGGACAGCGCAAGGTCCACCGCAAGTACTGCTTTCAACTGACGGGGAAGCAAAAGGTACCTGCGACGTCCACCGCCGCACAGGTCTCATCATGGCGCCAGCAAAAGAACAAAATATTTGCGTGTTCGAACGATCGCGAGTGCCGGGAATGGGTCGCCGCTCTTTTGGTACGTTCATGGCTGTGGTCGATATCGACCCACCGTCCATGCGCTGGACAGAACCCGCACGTCGCCAAGCCATCGAACCAAGTCGACGACAACGACAGCGAGTACTTGGTCTAGTTGTTTGGTCATGGGGACGTTAACGTGCTTGGTAGAGAAAATGCAGCGGTCCGCCGAGCGAAAGCTGCCTTTGCCAAGGTATTCCTGCCTCGAGTGTGGCGATTCCGGCGGACAATTCGCCCTTCCTCTATCCCTGCGCTCACTGCCCCTTGTCGATTTGTTGCAGGTTGATGCAGGGAACACCGGCGCGATCGACAGCGCGCGCCTCCATGAGCTCCTCGACACGATGTCCTTTCAACATGTATCGTCCGTTCTCTTCATGACACGAGCTTGACGGCTATCTCACCAGATGCACACGGGGTGGCAAGTCGACCAGCTTGGCGCGATCCAGCTCGCGTTGGACCCGAACAAAACAGGTACAAGCGTGATCGGTGGAGGTGTCTGTCCCACGCCAGCCTCCATAGGGAAAATCCCACGGGACCTGTTTGCGACGTGGGCTCGAGCGCATTTTGACGACTCGTTCAAGCCAGCGGCTCCTCCAGCGGCCAGCACGTTGCCAGCTCCCTCCAAACCTAGCGACGTCACCGACTGGAACGGCATGTACTGGGAGCTCCTCCAGTCGGACTCTCCCGTCGTTCCCAAAGGCTTGAGCATGTCCCACATGATGAAAGAGTTCCGCGACGCAGCGGACTCGTTTGCCCAAAGTGTCGTGGATAACTTGGTCGTCCATCCAACACCATCGTCAACCGTCGACGTCCACTCTGCGAAGCGTAGCCTCGTCGGCTACCCGGACTGCGCTCTGTTTGCCGCCAACGGACTCTACGCAGTCGTGTACCATCCGTCGACGCAACAGGTCGTCAAGTCTCTCGGACATGACATTCGAAGCAGCCGGGTCGTGCTGACGGCGTTGGATGCGGTCGATGGGGCTGCTACAGATCTCGCCGTTCCCGTTCAATGCGTTGTCGACTACATGGGGGTCCGCGTCTTGGTTGTGGCAGAGCTCTTCCAGGCGAGGACGTGCGAAGTCGCGCCAGACACCCACGCGGCGGCCTCCCTTCGCCGCGTGCTGCATCACTTACACATGTGTGATCTCGACAACAACGTGGCCGACATTTTGCCCGTGGACGTCCACCTCGTGCAATGCAATGGCCGCCTCGTCCTGACCAAGCTGCGCCACTTGTGCGCGCCGGACGTTCTCCATGAACTGGACGACGGCAGCGTCGACGCTCCAACACAGCACCACTTGGCTGCGCTCACGTCGTGGAAGCTCCGCCCCGAGTACATCCGTCAGTACCACACGCCATTGCACTCGAACGTGTACCGTGGCCGGTTGTCCCCCGTGCAGGACAACATTGTCGCATGTGCGAGCCACTACATGCAAATGTCGATCCTTCCAGCTTGTGTCCATCGGCTGGAGTCGACAAAGCCGTGTCAATGCGGGAGCCGTCTCATCGATTCCGGGGCCTTTACTGCCATGCTACATGCCGACGGGATCAATATGCGGTACCTAGGTCGAATCTACGAACTCGCCACACTCAAACATGTCCGCCGCCTCGTCCTGTCCGAGATGGTGGCCCGCGTGGCCAAGGTGCTCCTGCGCGCGATGCTTCGTGAGGCTCCGACGCAATGGCGGCCGTTAGTTGTCGATCTGTTCAACGTGTTGTGCGGCGCAGGCTCGGAAAGCGCTGCCTTTTATGCCAACGAAATCGAGCCCACACTCGACCTCAAGTTTGGCGTGATCAAATCCAACCTGCGGCATGAATTGCACATGCCGCAGCTCTTCCTGGCTCTCCAGTACCACACGGGCGTGCAGTTTGAAACAACGGTGTCGTACGTGCCGTTGCTTGACCAAGTGAGCCATCCGTTTCGTGCGCAGAACGTCCTGGCCATCAAGTCGACCGTGTCGTTGGCATGCTCGACGACCACCGCATGCCTGGATATGATCCACCAGGGCAGTACCCTCCACGACGACATGACGGATGAGGAAGTCGACGCTTGTCTAACCAACATCAAGCTCGCGCTCGCAATCGAACAAGCTTGTCCCACGGATTCTCGCCACGTGCGCCTGTGCCACCTCCTCGTACAAGCAGCCGAAGTCAGCGTCCGCGTCGGCGCAGCGGACGATGCCGGTACGTGGTCAATTTGAATAGTCCTGGAGCGATTCGAGTTCTACCATGTCTAGACACGTTCGCGTCCCTGGCGTTGGAGGAAGGACCTGTTGGGCATGCCGTGCTGTCGCGCGCGCACGTTGTGCTCATGCAACTGCATCATGCCAAGCAAGATATGCAGAGCGCACTGCGCGAGTTTGACAAAGCCATCGAGACTGCCACGTGGCACGTCGGGCCGTGCCATCCCTTCATTTTGACTGTCCTCCTGTCCCTGGTAAACATTTGGGTCGACCGGCAGGACTGGCTCAAAGCGCTCGACATTCTCGAGCAGTGCACTACCGTACGACCACTCGTTATACCCTTCATGCAACTTGTTCATCCATCGATGCGGACGTGCAGGTTGTGAAAGAAGCGTACGGGCGCTACACGCTCCAATTTGCCCAGCACCGGTGCCAGCAAGCCGAGCTCTTGCGCTTGGTCGGCAACCTTGACCAAGCTATCAGCATGTACGAAGACGCACTTGCCATCTACGAAGGTACGACGACCTTCCCGCCCGCCGCACTCTCTGCATCGTCCCTCCACCTTCCAAAAAAACAATGGCATGGCTGTGGTAGAAGACTCGACGTGCGTTGTCAAGAGCGCCGACTGCTGCTCGGCCATGACGGCCATTTTGCTCGAACTGCCATCGTTGCAACCTGCATTCAACATGGCGATGAAAGCACACGAGCTACGTGTGGCGTCAGCAGACAACGACGCCATCTTGGCGTCGTGGATGCAGCTTGGCGCGTGCTCGAAAGCCCTCAAGGACGACTTTCGCGCGATCGAGTACTACAAGTCGGCGCTCGCGGTGGCCAAGGCGAATCAAGCGACGATTTCAAATGCCGTTCAGTGCATCCAGGACATTTCCCGCGAACTCTTGGCCCTCGTGTTTCAAACGCTCTCCCCGGACGCCAAGCAGGTCGCCGCTCGATCGTGGTAGCGACCGCTCTTGATGCTCGATGTGTCTAGTGCGTTAGCAAGGTCAACCGCAAGGACAAGCCGGTGTCGAGTGAACTGTTGGCGTTCGTTGTGGCGCAGCTGTACGCGCTGGACGTGCCTCAGTACCTCGACCTGCTGTTTCAAGATCTCTTGCGCGACTCTGGCACTCCGTCGGCGCCCATGTTTGACCAATTCTCGAGCGACATGCAGCTCCGTGCGGCGCAGAAGCTGCTTGACCTTTGACAAGCTGGTCCCCCTTCCGGCCTTGCGCTCCCTCGTTTCCACGTTGTAGCTCACGCGTGCAGCACGCGAGAGACAAAAGTGTGCACACACCAATTCGGCATGAATAATATTACCATAGGATTCACTCGTCCGTCCGACGTTAATGCGAACTTGCGCTGCCTTCCGACGCCGTCTCATCCACGAGCAGTTCGGCCACGGACACGGGCTTCAGGTACTGTTTGCCGTCGTGATACCCGACGGCGATGACGCCAGCGATGCCGTCTACGATCGACTTCATCATGGCAAACGTGTGCTTCTTCTGAACATGCGGCTCTTCTTGCCAGAGTTTCTTGGTTGTCTGGCTGTAGTGGCTCAAGATGGGCGAGATACGGCTCTCGTACGATTTGGGCGAGTGGGTCGCGGTGAAAAAACTCAAACAGACTGCGACGTAAATCGCGCCCGCTTGGAGGGCTCGGCAAAAATTTTCCTGGTTGCAATCTTCTTCGGCATCGCCCAAAATGTACACGAGCTCGCCAAAAATGGCGGGGAACGGAGACGCCACGTACTCTTTCGGCAGCAGCGACGTCAACGACCCTTCCAAACTCATTGTCCATCTAAAAACAGACCAAACAACCATGAGGACGGGTCGCGGCAGTCGCACAGCTTACGAGTCCCACGACACGAGCTCGCCCTTGCGCTGCTTGTTGCGCAAAATGTCGAGTACGACCTTGTCGACAGCGTCCTTGGTCTCCTTCACACACAGAGCAAACGCTTGTATGTAGTCAAAGTCGGACTTGTTGGTCTCAAAGTCTTCGCTCTTGGTCCTGTGGGGAGATTCGGACGGTGTCTTTTTCGGCGACGACGACAAGTCGCCTTCTTCGTCCTCAACGAGATCGTGCTTGACGAAGCGGCCTTTGACCCGCGGCCTTGTGTCGGCCAGCGTTTTTCGCACGGGGTACTTGAACCATTTGTGCCGTGACAAGCGCTACGTTGCATGTTAGGACTTCGCCTCGTCATCACATGATACCTTGGATCGCTTGAGCAGGTATCGATCGAGCATGAGCCGCCGACTTCGCGGCGTGTACAGTCCAATTCGATGGGCCGACGGCGCTTCCTCGGTCGTGTTGGTCGGCTTCAGGATCGCGAGCGTCGATGCCGCAGCATTCGCTGCATCGTTGGCTGTAGGGGTCAACAAGTTTAACCTGCACTCTATCCCGTCATGTTTGTGAGCGGCAAACCATTGCCCTACCGTTCCGAAGAGGCTTCCGTTCGTTTCATCGAGTTGAGGACGTTGGCAGCATCGTCGTCGTGGTCGTGGTGCTGATGGTGGGGACGGTCGTCTTCGTCCGAGCTATAGACAGGAATCGCAACTTTCGGCAAGTCGGCGGCGGCATGGGACGACGTCGGTGCCGACGACCGATCCGGGAGAGGTGGACGGGGCAAGAACGAGTCGGCTTGGTTGCTTGGAGCCGCCGAGGGGGGATGGTGACTGTGGGGGCGGTAGTAGGAAGATGGGGGAGGCAGCTGCGAGTGCGAGCTGTAATTGTCCATATCGGAGCCTCGGAGGTGCGCCGTAGACGGGGGTGGGTACTGCGCATGATGGGACGATGAAGCATACGATGACTGGGCGTGCTTGGATGTTGAGCCAAGGTTGCTCTTTTGGTATATAGGGGGTTGGGAGTACGGCAACGATGACGGGTGATGATACTGAGGCGTTGAAAAGTCTCTGGACGCCGGGGGCTTGGCGTCACGGTAGTATGACACATCGTTTTGTCTACTGCCCTTGACGTAGCGACTGTGGTGATGGAGATGCTGTGGCTGGAGATGGTGGCCTCGAACAGCAGGAGGTTCATCGGCGTGGTGCGCGCGCGCAGCGTAGTCAGATTCGGTGTGCCGGAACGGTTGATGCGGAAAATCGGTACTTCGGCGGAGAGGATGGTGGTGGCTACTGCCACGCATGTCATAGTGACCACTCGATGACGAGGTCGGGCGGTAGTCAGGCGGCCCTTCATCCGGTCGTGGGAGGTAAGGACTCGGCTGAGGAGTGTACTTGGGCAACACACTGTGCGACGAGAAAGACCCCGCGCTTGCGTGGGAGGCGGCGGTCGAGCTCAATTGTGCTTGCGCTTCCACGAGCTGGCCCTCCAGTTTTCGGTACTTGTACTGCATGGAGCGTAGTGCCTCTTCCAGTGGCAAGAGCTCGTCCATCCGACGATTCTGCCGATCGATGTACTCCATGAGCTTTTGGTTTTCTCGCTGAAGGACTTGGTTCTGTTCTTGAAGGTCCTTCATGGCATCGTACGACGAACGTCGAGGAGATTGGCGGGACGGATGCGGATTCATGTCGTCGTGGTGGTGGTGGAACGCTGGCGGTGGCACACTGGTCGACGATGCAGGTGTCATAGACGGGTGTTGCGGCGTAGACGACGGCTGCAGTTGCTGCTGAGGTAGAATCGAGCGGAGGGGCGCCGCCGGAGCAGGGGCCAACGGTCTCGGTGCCGGTGACGGAGCCAAAGCTGTCAAGCGCCGTGGCGACCGATGCACGAGTGTACCACTCGACGACGAAGGAAACGTTGGAGTCTTGGCAGGAGACGTTCGATTCGACGAACAGGATGGCGATGTCGCGGTGGCACGCGCGTGTACCGGTTCGTCGGCTGGTTTTTGCGGATTATCTGGGGTCTTGGTATGGAGGCATTGGGGACAGACCCAATCGCCTGGCGGGATATGCTCCAACGGTGGATTCAAGCAGTACGTGTGAAAGACTACAACATGCAACGAACACGATCATGGGCACGTCATCACAAAACGAGCGATGGCAAGTACACGACGGTGTGTACCTTTGTCGCAAGCGTCGCATATCAGCGACAGTTCGTCGTTCTCGTTGATGTTGCACACTTCGCAGAGATCCGCGACGACCGATCCATCGTCGTCGTCGTCGTCGTTGCCACCGTCGTCTTCGTCCGTGCGTGGCTTTCGTTTTGGCTTGGTTTGCTTGTCCAACTTGCGTTTCTTGGTCGGTTTCTTTCCGCGGCGTCGGCGGCCCGTCGAGTTGCCGTCACTGTCATCGCCGTTGTTGCTGTCACCTTCCGCAGCGTCCGACGTGCTGCTTCGTCCGCGGGTCCGTCGTGCCGGCGGGGACGGAGTCGTGGCCGGACTCGGCTGCTGCGTTGCCTTGGCCATCCCAGCCGTGCGTTTTGTGGGCGGGTTCTGGCTTTCTCGGGGTGTGGGAATATCGGGCGAGTTTTAGCCAATCACAGACGAGACTGCTGACTCCATCAATAACATGGGCGGTGGCTATCGGCTGTCGCCTCGCCAAGTGGTGGCCACGACAGCGCCACGCCATCACGAAGCAGCCGTTCCGATGGCATCCACGCCCACCGCGACGGGTCCATGGACAATGCGACACACATCGGGGCTGGCGAGTGTATAACGTTCCTCGAGGCTCGGATCATGCTGGCCCCCTCAGGGGGGACTGAACAAGGCGTGGTCGATCCTGCATGTACGGCAATCCCTGGCCGAAAATATCTCGGTTTTCAACATGGACGGTTGTTGGGCATGTCCCCATGTGGGTGGTGGGGACGCATCGGTCGACGATGTGGAGCTCGTTCGAGACGGCCAACGACGCGCGGCCCAGGTGGGTCGTCCAAACGGATGGCCGGCACGGGTGAGCCAAGTTTTGTCCATTTATCGTGAATTGTGTGGCTAGAAATTGGGATGTGTACGTGGATGGTCCCATGGAATGTCCCACAAGACGTATTTAGGAGAATAAAACGAGCCGATTCGAGGGTCACATGGACTGAGCCGTCAGTGGGGTCGAGCCAACTCGCTCGAACATCGATGTGGTCGATGGCTCTTTGCTCATGTTCACGGGGCTGGTACGACATGCACCAACGTTCGCGTGGATGGGTTGGAGGCAGTGGACACCTCTTCACGCGGTGGCGCCGTGGAGGTTGGACCAACGGTCGCATGCAGAGTCGTGCACCGTTCGCCGATCTTATGCGTGCTGGTGCTTGGGTTGCATGCATGGGATCCGAAGAGCATCGTGTCGAAGCGCAGGCACCCCCACTTGGTAATCGCTTTTGTGTGCAGCAAGAATGGATTTGACAGCAATACTACTTGTAACATCCATGGTGCCCCATGATGTCGCCGCCCTTGGTGCACACTCGCAAGAATACCCCCCCCCCGTCTTTGCGAAAGTGCTGGTGGTCCGTCGCTGGCTCCTTGGCCTCCATGGAGCCACCCCGCGTCAGGTTTTCTCGAAAGGGCGAAGTCCGTGCGATGGCGAGACGATGCAATCGCGTCGAGAACGGAACGTGGAGCGATCGCATCGCCTCTACGACGGATCACCCCCCAAAGGCTCTTACTCTCCGCCTTCTTGGACGCCCCGAGCTGAAATGCGAAAAGACAGGAGGACCTCGTGGACTTTGGACAGGTGGGACGGCCATGATCCCACCGCCCATCCACGACCCAGGCGATGAGGATGTCGTCGTACAAACCACGTCGTCCCACCGATCGCGAAAGTCTCAGATATCGCATGACCCGCGACGTGGTCGCAGCGACGACATGATGGAATTTTCTCGATCGTCGTTGCATCCCATGGAGTGCCATGCTTTCGTCCGCAGCAAAGCATCGCGACGACCGCTCCCATGGATGCCGCAAACCGGGAGCGTCCTGCGTCGAGGTCGTCCCCATGTTCATGTGCCTGGCGCCTTCGCCTCCGTTTGAACCATTCGTACAAGGCGTCGATGGCTGAGAATGGTCTACTGTAAAAATGTGTACTAAGCTCGTGGGACGTTGCAGTACTACTCGTTTGTGCTTTGGCGTCTGCTGAAGGAGGGGGCGAAAGGGGGTGGGAGCGGGCGAGGCGGCGCGACGTGCACGCCGATGCGAGCCACCAGGTTTCTCTGCCGCGGATCCCCGTGAGCATACTGGTTGTTGCGACTGGGGAAGCGCGCCGCCCATGGCGCCACGACGACAAACGTCCGGACGACTTCAACATGGGCGATTGAACTTGTTCTGCTTGTGACGATGCAATCGGGTCGGCGCGATGGTTGTCCTGCTCGAGAGATCACAACAGGAATGCACGCTACCTGTCCGTACATGGAGGTGGAAGGGTAGCTTCTCCGCGTCATCGTTTGCGAGATGCTGGTGGTCATTTCCAAACGTTCGCCGTCTTCGACACAACTACGCTGTGTAGTATATCAACGATGGGGTACTCGTACGACAACATGGCCAAGCCATCGAAGATGGCAGCGCATTCCATGCCACACCACAACTTGCCTCCGCTGACCCCGATCCCACTGACGGGCTCCCGCCGCATTGGCTCGTGGCCACTCGAGGAAATCAAGTACACGCACTACCTGTCCAGTTTGTTCAAAGCCAGCCGTCTCGAAAATGTCCCCAACGGCACAAGTCTTCGCAAGTGGCTCGGGCTCCAACTTAACTGTGCTCCCATGCGCCTAAGCAAAAAGTTCGACAAATTGTCGGGCATGCTCGGGCTGGTCAAGTACGAAATTCGCCAGGACGTGTTGGATGCCATGACTCCAGCCCAACGCCGCGCTCAGATCAAGGAAATGCACGACCTTCGATCCAAGCTCGAGATGGCGGTTGCTAGGGACATGGCTGGTTTAAAGCCGCTCTCTCATCATCTGGAAAAGCATGGTCGAATCTTGGCACCGGACGCTATCATGTATACTTCGCCCAAGAAGCACCGGCCTCGCAAGTACGACGATAACGATGTGCTGTTCAAAGGGCGGCTGTCGCTGACTTCGTCGATGCAGTCGGGGGTGGAAGCTGGACCAGTCCTTCCACGAAAGTCGAATCGCAGTTGCGTTCGTCGAACAAGGTACTCGTACGATTCTTCTGACGAGTCCGAATTTGGTGCCAACGCTGAGGAAGACCATGACATGGCCATCCTGGTCGACGATGCATCTTTGGAGCCATTGCCATTCCACCCGCCGATCTCGACGACCACAGCCATAAACGTCTGGAACGGCGCGCCAGAGTGTCCACGTACAGATCGAATCAGCGCAACATTCACACTGGAAGATCTAGAGTTCATCGGGCAGTTCACCGACGAGCTTCCATCGCTGAGCACTCCTGGTGACTCGTTTTGGTCGTCCTTCCGCGAGATTGAGTGCTTGAACTCGTACTCGACGCTGCTCCTGGACACACCGAACATGCAACCGCCACCGTCGTCGTCTTGTTAGCCGAGGGATGCAGGGTGTAGCTTTCATTGCTCAAGATGGTCCACATGCACACGCGCATCACACTTGTTGGTGTCGCTAACAAAACGGTCCATATATCACACCTGTCAAATGTCTTGACACGTCACTTGAACATGACAAATATCTTGATACTACATACCTGTGTTATTCCATGACTTGTGAAATCGTATGATGCAAAACCTCTAACTTATAATATTTCTGGAAGTAGGGGTTGGGGTTGGTCCCCCATTCACACCGGAACATACAAGTTGCAAGTATAAATTACGAGGCCCAGTATCCGGATATCCGGATACCTCCGGTTTGGTCGTGGTGTCATGAGGTGTGTTGCGAACCGCCCAATATATTCACTGACAGAAACGACAGGTTCCGCCGCATCTCCATCATGCTCAGCCGTCAAACACAAGCCGTCCGACGGATGTCGGCGTCCGCCAAGGTGTGGATCAACAAGGACACCAAGGTCATCTGCCAAGGTTTCACCGGCAAGCAAGTAAGTTCTCTGTTTGACACTTCCGATGGCAAGCAGCGATGACAAGCGGTGGCCTTTGTGCAATGGTTAGGGTACCTTCCATTCGGAGCAAGCGATTGCGTACGGCACCAATTATGTCGGCGGTGTGACGCCCAAGAAGGGCGGTACTACCCATTTGGGTCTGCCCGTGTTCAACACGGTGCAAGAGGCGAAGGATGAAGTCGGCGCTGAAGCGTCCATCATCTATGTGCCTCCTCCGTACTGCGCGCAAGCTATCATCGACGCCATCCACGCCGAAATCCCGTTGATCGTGGCTATTACCGAAGGCATCCCACAACAAGACATGGTCAAGGTCAAGTGGCACTTGAAGCAACAAAAGACGTCGCGTTTGATCGGTCCCAACTGCCCTGGTATCATCAAGCCTGGTGAGTGCAAGATGGGTATCATGCCCGGCTACATCCACTCCAAGGGAAAGATTGGTATTGTGTCCCGCTCGGGTACCTTGACCTACGAAGCCGTACACCAAACGACCACGACCGGCTTGGGTCAATCCACCGTCATCGGCATCGGCGGGGATCCGTTCAACGGCACCAACTTTATTGACTGCTTGGAACGCTTTACGAACGACCCTGAAACCGAAGGCATCATCATGATTGGTGAAATCGGTGGGACTGCAGAAGAAGAAGCTGCGGAGTGGCTCATGGAACACGGTGACCCCAACAAGCCTGTGGTTAGTTTCATTGCCGGTATCACCGCCCCTCCCGGCCGCCGCATGGGCCACGCCGGTGCCATCGTCTCTGGAGGCAAGGGTACGGCTGAAGGCAAATTCGCTGCCTTGGAAAAGGCTGGCGTCACCGTCACCCGCTCGCCCGCTCGCCTCGGCACGACCATGTTGCAACAATTCGCCAAGCGCGCTGGTAACTAAGCCCAGTGGCTTGGTGCCTAGGTTGTTTGTAGCCAAATACCCCACCCCCGCATTATTCTCATTACAATCGAGTGCAATATGCATCGTACTGCGCCTTCCTCCTCGAAGATGTCGCCTCCAGCGCAATCGACACCAACCACGTCTGTGTAACTTGACGGTACAGTGAACGACCATGCGTCACCAAAGAAAGCAAAGCTGCTAAATGCGTTAAAGACTTTAACACCAAAGTTTGACTGGTTGGACAACCACACGTGGGAGGTGAACGATGACGCAACTAGAACCAAGCCATGCGAGTGAAGTGAGAACTTGCATTTAATCTTCAGTGTGTCAGTTTACCGTTGATGCTCTCGTTGCCCGACTTGCATCCGTGTGAACGGATTGTAAGAAGAGCCGGAATTCAATAAAACGTTGATGAAATAACGTATTCGGACAGTTACGTTTTATGCGTTCTTATAGGAAAACGTGAATATGTCATAAATTGTTGGAGGGATTCTGCATCGGCGCAATCTTGGACAATCGAACCGCAAGATGCTCAAGCGAAAGAGGGATGACGCTGCGGAGAAGGAGGCTGTGTATGGGATTGGGCGGCATGCAATGGATGTAAACGGACGCCCCACGGCTCATGGTGAAATTGCCGTCGGGGTATCAGTGCTCGTGTTCGGCAAGTATGCAGCTGTAAGTTCTGACTATCGATTAGTGAGTGCCGTTGCCATTGTGCTCAAAGCGAAAATATGCATGTAGGTGGTCCGATACATGACCGAATCGGCAGAACCCCCCATTATAGGCGTTGAGTTCCTTCGACCAGTCGGCAATTGTGACGGCACATGGAATTCCCACCGATTCTTCCAGTGCAAGTTGAACCGGGGCATGTTTGTCCGCAAGGACCAGGTCGAGGTACACCAAACTTCATGCAACGTCCGGACGATGCCTTCTCCTGCTTGAACACCTCATTTCAAATTGTTCTAGCCGTTCTCCGTGCAAGATGCAGCAGCCTGCACATTGCAGGCCATGTGGCGCCGCCGGAAGCAAATTTTGGCGGTAAACCTCATTCATCCCATGCTGGCCTCATTGTCCTTGCGCCTAGTTCAAAACTCTCGTCCTGACTCAAACGTGGAACACGCTGGACAATCACCAGGAGCAGCTCAACTTGAAGCGTGCGGAACAAACCAAGTCTGCATGCGACGTTCTCTCGGCGCTTGCTAAAGACATGGTACACGATGAAACCAGTTGTCAGCGACCTCGAATTTCATCGCTGTTGCTAGGTGTTGTCCAAGCCCCCACTCACAAGAACCATCTCAGCGCTACCAGCGGCTTACGATGGGCCGCGATTGAACTGGCCGCTGACGTTGCCGATGGTGTTGTCCATGATGGAACACTTCAAACTGGGTCACGTCATGCACTCCAAGTACGTCGACCTGTATATCGCCCAAGCAAAACCATGCTGGACCAGAAGACGGTGTCGTCGTTGAGAGTGTCTTTATCATTGTGCTCTGTGGATATGTGCAAGGGCTCGTGCAGCCATAAAGATTGATTTTTTCTTGTGTAGGTATGTGATGGAAGTGCTGGCGCACGCAACTCCGCTGTTTCGAGCGGCTCCGACATTACAACACATTGACGTCGGCCCCATGGACAGGCTGACAATCATCGGCGATTTGCATGGGCAATTGCAGGTACGCCATGGATGGACTCCATGCGAGCGCTCATGGCGTCGGATGCAGGACTTATACTGCATCTTGCTGACCAACGGACTCCCGTCGGCCACGAACAAGTACTTGTTCAATGGGGACTTCGTTGACCGAGGACATTATGGCGCCGAAGTCGTCATGATCCTGCTCTGCTTCAAGCTTCTGTATCCCCAAGGAGTGTTTTTGAATCGAGGCAATCATGAATCGCGCAACCAGAACTCGTGGATGGGGTTCGAGGAGGAGATTCTGCGCAAGTACAATTGCACGGACGACCCGACCGCCACCAACCAAGCGATGACAGTGTTGACAGGGCTCCAGGTGCACCGATTCTGCACGTGTCGACATACTGTTAAAAAATTCCACACTAGGACCTGTTTGATTCGCTTCCGCTGTGCGCCTTAGTCCTCGATCGCATCTTCATCGTTCATGGCGGGCTCTTCTCAACGCGAAATGTCACGCTCGCTCAGCTGAACAACATCCACAGGTTCCGAGAGCCTCCACTGCACTCGAAGGTCGCTGAAGACCGTCTTTTTGAGGACATGCTGTGGAGCGACCCTCGAACTATACAAGTACGTTGGTTGACTTGTAATAGAAAAATGTGAGATGAATGACTTGTTCAGGGCCAACATGAATCTGTCCGCGGAGCCGGCATCGAGTTCGGCGAAGACATCACAAACGAGTTTTGCAGCGTGAACAAAGTAGCGCTCGTCATTCGGTCGCATGAGTGTGTACCGGAGGGCTATGCAGTGCTCCATGGCGGCCGCCTCATCACGCTCTTTTCCGCGTCCAAGTACTGCGGGACCCAGTTGAACAAGGGCGCGTTCTGCACCCTAAAGGCTGACTGCAGACCCGAGATTCAACAGTTTCTCGCACCGCCGCTGCACACGTACAGCCGCGTCAAGCCCATGTTTCCGCAGTTCAGCGTGGCGGAGCCTCCACCGGCAGTCGCTGACCCCCTTGCCTCCACCTCTACGCAACCCCCACTCGACGCATCGACAAGTGCCATGCACGACTCGCTCGAAGAAGACTCGCTTCGCATGATTGCTGAGCGGATTTGCGAACACAAATCCGATCTCTTTCGGTACTTTACGCGGCATGACCAGAACAAAAATGGCCGCGTGTCACGCGTGGTGTGGGCCGACGCCCTCAAGTCGGAGCTCAAGTTGGACCTGCCATTTCTGCTGTACCAGTCCAAGCTCGTCGACGTGGAGTCCGACAACTCGATCAACTATTCCAAGTACGTCCACATGGCCGTTCCACGGGTCGCGCATGGTCGATGGTGACGGAGGCTGGATGTAGATTTATGTCTCGGTATCGAATCGAGAACCCAGCGATCGACTCGTCGGGTTGGCAGGACGCCATTATCTCGATCATTTGCAAAAAGCTCTACCGTGCCATGGGCGCCGGCAGCATTGAACACGTACGTATTTTGGTTCTCTCTCTATCGTTTTGCAGTCACATGTGCAATCCAGCCAGCACTGCGTCAAATGCACTAGCTTGTGCATTCGCTGTGGACCCTCATCGTCGTGCGGCATTTTGTGGTCATTGTAGGCGTTCCAGATCTTTGACACGGACGCGAGTGGGTCCATCGAGTACGACGAATTTGCAGACGGCTTGAAGAAACTCGATACCGGATTGTCCGAGAGCCAGGTATGAACGCGTCGAAGCGAGACGTGTGGCACGACTTAGTTTGTGCAGATCTACGAGTTGATGCGCACCGCGGACACGAATGACGACGGTCGATTGGACTTTACAGAGTTTGTGTCGAGGTTTGCCGTGATTTTCAAGGATGTCCGGCTGACCAAGACGGACAGTCCGTCGACGCCATCGGCCCTTGCGTCGGACACGCCGCCGTCATCTCCCCAAACGACTGACATGATGAGTCCAGCCAAACTCATGAGGCGCAAATCGTCCATGGAGATCGAGACGAGTTCGCACACACCGTCCCCCGTGGACAAGGAAACGCTGGTCGCGCTCTTGGACATCGGAAAGGCTGTGTTTTCGCTCGAAAAGTCGTTGGAAGAAGTGTTTGATTCGTTCGACATCAACCACGACGGTGTGCTCCAACGGGACGAGTTCCAGACGGCGCTGTCCCAGCTCGGCTTTAAATTTGAGCCGCCTCTTGTCCGCAAGATCATGGCGGCGATCGACACGGACGGAGGCAACACGATCGACTACAAGGAATTTTTAGCCGCTTTCAGCGTCGCTGACGTCACGCACCACAAGTGCCTTGGCGACATGACGTGGCAAGACACGATTCTTCAGCAAGTCGCGAGTTTGTTTTACCAGCACCGCATTCACATCCGCATGTGTTTTCGCATGTTTGACCAAGACAACTCGGGCACGATTGACCGCGACCAGTTTCGCATTGGCATTGCCGAGTTCAACTCGATCTTGGACTCTCCGCTGAGCCGAGAACAAATCGACGCGCTGTTGTCGCACCTTGACAAGAACCACGACGGCGTGATTAGTTACAAGGAGTTTTTAGAAGGGTTCCAGGTCGTCAGTGTGGAATCGTAGCGCGTGCCAGCTTCCCATTCTTGAACACGGCATACTCGAGTGGACAAACGGGGAAAACCCACCATACCATCCGTCCAAGCAGGGCCGCTTGTGGATGTGGTGGCCGCAGAAGACTCGTCGTTCGACTGCCGTCGGTGCGTCGAGAAAGTGCCATGTTGTTTTGAGGCCGCTAGGCCGAGACAGCACAGAACAGTCGACGGAGCGCACCTGGGCATGCGTTACCCCGACGAAACTGGATCGTCATCACAGACTTGCAGATCGTGCCAAGCAGTCGGTAGTTGCTGGGTTCCCGCGTTGCGATGTGGTCCTCTGCCGAACTCCATCCTACTTTTGGACACACGCGCATCCCTCACGCACACACGGACGCGCGGACCGTGGCGATCATTCAAGTGTTTATTGAATTACGCGTCGTCCTCTTGAGAAATATCGCTCTTTGCATCATCTCGACCATCCCCTTGCTTGTCGTTGTCAAGTTTGGTTTCATCGTCCGAGAGATCATTCCCGGGATCGCCGACCCCGTCGTCATGTTGGTGGTCACTGTCGTCTCCTGCATCGTCGTGATCTGGTCGGTAGTCACTTTCGTCTGCGTCGAGAGCTTTCGATGCTGCCAACAGCTCGTCCTGCATGTCGTTTTCCTTCGCTTGCGCTTTGTCGAGATCATCTCCGACATCTTCTGGCATGTCGTTCGGTGGCACAATTTCACCTAGATCGACACCCCCGTCGGTACCAGCACCACACGTATCCCTAGCGTCGACGCATTGTTTGGCGCCTTCAGGACTATCGTCGCGCTCACTCGTGGCGGCTTTTTCATCTTGACGTCCCGTGGACTCGGTTGCGTCGCGCACATCTGTTGTGTCCGACGCAGAACCATCCACGTTTTCGTCGGGAGCTTCCCGCCGAGGGGTTAGAAGCATCACGATGTTCTGGCCCGCCATGCCAACGTCGGATGTCGCCGCTTCGTCTTGTCCCCGCGCCTCCTTGTACACGGCACCTTCATAAACTGAGTTGACGTCAAAGTTGTCGGTCAAAGCGGCATCTTCAAATTGCGCCATGTTTATGATCTTTGTTGGCAATAGCTCGTCCTGCAGCACTTGCGTGGACGACGGCGATGTGCTTTTTACTCCGTACGCCGTTCTGGTGGCTTTTGGAACGAACGGCTGCGATTTCGTTGGACTTTGCGCTTTTCCGACTGGGGTGTGTCCGTACACCGCCTTGGCTTTGATGTCTCGACCGTTCTTGAACATCTTTTGGGTCTTCTTCTGAGCCAGCGCTGCTTCCGCCGCGTCCAGCGATTTGGTTAGCTCCATCGTCAACGGATGTGAGGCGCCACAATGGGTAGCCGCCAACAACGCTGCTCGCCGATATGAATGCAAACTCTGCAATGTCTTCCCGAGGAACTCTTCCTCGACGGCGATATTGTGGTGCGCCACGGCCTGCGCCTCAAAGATGTCGGACGCAACAGCGGTCACCCCACCCTCTCCACAGGACGCGGCATCCATCGCTTGGCCTTGGAGCAAAATGAGCGCTGTCTGAGCGAGCGAGAGTGCCTTGTCGTGGCGGCCGAGCTGCGATAGAATTGCACACGCATTCAGCCTGGTCTCGGCGGCCTTGGTCTTGCATGGCTAGGCAATCAGGTGCGCAATTGTCAAGGGCGCCAGCATGTTTTGGAAAGATTACTGGATGCAGCCGCTGGTCTACCGCGATGGCCTTCTTTAGGTAGTCGTAGGCCGCGCGGAGCTTGCCCACTCGGCGATAGTAACATGCCAAGTGGTTGAAGATGTCGATGGCTAACACGTCGTCTTGCGTCGACAATGCGTCGGCCTTCGACAGGAGACGTCGAGCTGTGTCCAAGTCGCTGCGGCGCAGTGCATCCCCAGCTGCCGACGCGCAGAACTGGCACATAGCTCGAGCTTGCGCCCACACTTCGGCGCTGCGGTCGTTGGTCAAGTGTAGCTTAAGCGCTTTGGTGACCGCACGCACCTTTCGTAGCCCAAGTAATGCTGCCGCAGGAAGAGCGCACGCTCCCAACACACAAGACCAGGAAGGACATGTCCAGCAGCGATGCACTCGGCCGCTTTCGCATCCAAAGCCACCACATCTGGAAACTCGGGCCGGAGCTCATCTAGAATGGCAGCATGTCGAACATCCGGGTCACCTGAACGAGCTGCAGCCATCGTTCCGTGCGTTCCAAAAGGTTGCCGTTGGCGGTTTCACGGCCAGTTACTCGCATCTAGGTATTGCTTGCCACGTTGCCGCTGCCGGTGGTTGTCGCACGAGAAAACTCACGGGCGTGGCCTCGCTCGTACGTTGAGTATACTCGCCTGCCTTGGTACGCCACTCGCTGACGCAAAGGCGTCTAAGTCGTGCCTGCACTCTTATTGTGGTGGATGTCACCTCGGTGGCCATCCAGACCACGACATCAGGTCGTTGTTGCACACCTGCCCGCAGGTAGACCTTTGCCAAACCACGACGACCGAGTTTGTCGTTCAACCAACGATTCCATCGACCGGCAGCGCCGACGTCCCGGCGTCGAGTGCCTGTCCCTCTGACCCCTCGGCGTTGTATCATGAAGCGTTACGGGCTCGGCCACTCGTTGTCGTGTGATGGCATGTGTAACTGGCACCAGACCAATGGCGTGCCATCTCGCCCGGCACCAATTACTTCGGCGTGACTCGCGGCCAGCCAGCAGCGTGGGGAGAATGGTTGCCATTGATATTCTCTGGCTGCGTCATGATGATGGTGCGACAGCAGGACACAGACGGTCGCCATGCGTCGTCGAGACTACGCCAGCCCACACAGTACACGTCGCCTCCGTGCAAATCCCGCCCCGTGTCGGCGCACGCAGCGCTCCACCACGCGGTCAAGTACCAATCCATTTCCGACATGTCGGACGACGGGAGCGACTCGGACTCGTCGGTGTTTCCGCTGCGCCGATGTTTAGTCGCGTCGTCATGCTCACCCACGACGTCGACGAGAAAGTTGCGGCGGCAGTTTCCGACGCTGTCGCCGAAAAGTGGCAAACACGTGCCGGCGGCAGAATCGGCGGCCATGGAAGCCACAATCAAAGAGCAGCGCCTTCGACTGATCAAGCTTGAAGACGAACTCGCGATCGTTCAAGGAAAGAACAAAGAGCTGGAAGCGGCCGCGGCGGAAGCGGCCAGTGCCCACGAACAGCAAGAAGCTGTCCTCCATCACTTTGAAGGCCTCGTCACGTCGCTTCGACAAACCCTCGAGACGGAGCAGGACAAACACCGCCACGAGTTGCGCCGGAAGAACGCTGAGCTCGACGAACTGCGCTGCATCAACGAAAACCTTCGGCAGGAGATTCGAGACGGTCATGCAGCTATGACCGAGTGGCAGGAGCAGGCCAAGCAGGCTGCAGTGCACACACGACGATTGTGGCAGGAGCGTTTGGAAATGGAATACGAAATTGTGCGGAGTGCCGCGAAATGCAACCAAGAAAGCGCGATGGCACAGCGGGCAGAGGAGCTTAAGGCGTTGCAGGGACTGCGGTCTGTGTCGCAGAGTGTGTTCAAGGAAGAAGAATGCGACGAATACGATGACGAAGACATAACCAATCAGCAAGACACGATCTCAATGGAACTGGACGGTCTGTGGCAACGACGACGGCGGAGGTGGCCGTCGTCGACGCCCGATTCCGAATGCCCCAAGTCGTGCTGGATGGACGAATGGATCGACCGACAAATGCAACGCCATCGAGATGGTCTCAAGTGGCTGGACACGATCGAACATCATCTAGAAGAAGATGCCGTCGAATATGGAGCGGCCGTGCACGAGTCAGCAGATGCAGCAACATTTGAACTTGCGGACGAGAGGTTCTTAGACGAGATTGAGATGCTCTTGCGGCAGGACGAGTCGATGGAAGACACGTACCAAATGCGTAGGATAAGCGATAACGCAGTGGCCGTTGTGTGTTAGCTCTTATTCAGCTTCCCAGGCGCCACCATCAACCACTTCGCTCGTCCTGGTACGTCGTCGCGGGGCGGGGGGCTGAAGCCAGCTCATGAAGAAATTCCGAAAGTTGCCGGCTATTTTAACCAATCATCATTCTCGAAAAGTATTTTCTACCAATCAAATGCATGCGTTGGTTGTACATTGATGTCGATTTAATTGAATTTTTTATATGGCGTCGAGCAGGGAATTAAAAGAAGAGTTGCGAGAGGTGACTATTCTGCATATCAAGTCGCCCTTCACTTCGGACAATGAGCGGCGATTCTGGCAACGAGTTCCACGGCGCCAACGACATTGCTGTTGGGCTCCGCGTCCTAGTCTTTGGAAAGCACGCAGGTGTATGTGCCCCCAAGTGGTTCCCTGTGGTGTCAACCTTGCATGACAAACCTGCTCCTGGATATAGATCGTTCGGTTCGTCCCCGACACGCGTAGCGCATTGCTCGGGGTCGAGCTTGATCGCTCGGTGGGGGATTGCGATGGCATTGCTGCAGATGGACGACAACATTTCAAGTGCCGCCCGCTGCATGGAATATACGTCCGGGAAGAGAACTTGGCGGTAACTGCATGTCACCTCGACGGCTTGGTTGACGCCATGATTCATAGCCGTACACGGCCGAAGATGCTGCTGCCGTTCGAATTCAGTCCGCGTGGCGCCGTCGTAAGACCGTGCTAGCAGTACGTTTTGGACGTCAACTTTACGAGTTGCCCGGCGGGCTCACTACTAGCGGTCCTAGTTTACGACCGTCGTGCTGTCGTCCATGTGGAATATGCTCGACAACAACCAGGAGCAGCTCAATATGAAGCGCGCGGAGAAAACAAAGAGCGCGTCTCAGGCGTTGAGCCTCTTGGCCAAGCAATCCGTATGCGTCGGTCGACCCAAGTTGCTCCATGCTTACTTGCTGAAAATAGTCCAAAGGAGAGATCAAGATCTCGCACAGCGTGTCATCCATCACAGACGACTACTCGGGCCCGCGCCTTGCATTTCCACTCCGATTGCACAACGTGCTGGACATGCTGGAGCAGTTCAAGAAGGGAGTCGTCCTCCACTCCAAGTAGGACGACGTTCTCTCCAAGAAAAAACTCATGTGATATTGCCTTCAGATACGTCATGGACGTGCTGAGTGAAGCGAAGAAGGTCTTTACGGCACTGCCAACGCTGCAAGAAATTGCAGTTACTGAAGGCGAAAAGCTCACGGTCGTGGGGGATATTCACGGGCAACTGAAGGTACATGCGATCCGATCCCGTTCATGATAACGTCACGCTGACCAGGATTTATTTACCATCTTCACGACGAACGGGCTGCCGTCGGGGAAAAACAAGTACTTGTTCAACGGGGACTTTGTCGATCGTGGCGCGTACGGCACGGAGGTGCGTTCGACAAGTCACGATGACATGTCACGACGGGTTGGTAGGTCATGATGACGCTCTTGTGCTTCAAACTGCTCTATCCCGACGGCGTGTACTTGAACCGTGGGAATCACGAATCGCGCAACCAAAACTCGTGGATGGGGTTTGAGGAAGAGATTTGGGCAAAGTACGACGGCACCATGGACGGCGATCCGTGCCGCGCGAGCACTGTGTACGATGCGTTCCAGGGTTTGTTCGACTCGCTCCCGCTCTGTGCCCTCGTGCTCAAGAAGATTTTCGTTGTCCACGGCGGTCTCTTTTCATGCGACAATGTCACACTGGCGCACATCAAGGCCATCAACCGCAAGCGCGAGCCGCCACTGCACCAAACGGGGTTTGAAGACAAGATATATGAAGATATGCTGTGGAGTGATCCGCGCACGATCGCGGTAGGATAGTTCCGCTCGCTCTCGCAGCGATTGGAAACAACTGCCTTAACTGGAGGAGCAACTGAACGGACGGTTTAGGGACGGCAACCGTCGGAGCGCGGGGCGGGCACAGAATTCGGCCATGAAGTGACCAACAACTTTTGTGCGGTGAATCGTGTGGCGTTGGTACGTGACCGCGGGAATGTTGTCATCGTGAAGCTGTGGCAGCTTGGTAGCCATCGCTCTGTTCAACCAGACGATCGTGTGCATGTTGAGGGTGGAGGTGCTCATTTCCATTGCATTTGGTTAGGTCATTCGATCCCACGAATGCGTGCCAGAAGGCTACGACGTTCTGCATGGAGGGCGGCTCATCACGTTGTTTTCTGCGTCGCGATATTGCGGCACGCAAATGAACAAAGGCGCGTTCTTGACACTTGGCAGCGACCTGCAGCCCGAGATCCAGCAATTTTACGGGAACCCGTTGAATGAGAGCGAGTGGGAGCGGCCAGAGGACGAACAGGCCAAGATGCAGGAAAACCTAGAAGGCGACGCGCTTCGCATGATTGCCGAGCGCATTTGCGACCACAAAGCCGACCTTTTTTGGTATTTTACCCAGCACGAACACGAATACAAGGGCACAGTGCCCCGACTCGTGTGGGCCGAAGCGCTCAAGAGCATCCTGGGAATCGATCTGCCCTTCCTCCTTTACCAAACGAAACTGGCCGACTCGGAACCCGACAACACGATCAATTATTCCAAGTAAGACTGTCCACGGCCTCTCGCCTCGCTCGCCGTGACCTCATTCCAAACAACGCAGGTTCTTGTCCCGCTACCGCATCGAGAACCCTGCCGTCGACGCATCTGGATGGCAAGAAAGCATCATCTCGATCATTTGCAAAAAGCTGTACCGGGCCATGGGCGCTGGTAGCATTGAACAGGTCCGCCTGCCGTGCCAACAGTCCATTTTTTCCTGGTTTTGCATCCAACGACCTGTTTTGTGACGATGGTTGAGTTGGAAGTATTCAAGTCGTGTGTGTGTGAAGCACGTAATGTTAGCATGGATCGTCCTGTATGCCTAGGCGTTCAAAGTGTTTGACACGGACGACAACGGCACGATCGAGTACGACGAGTTCATGAACATCCTCAAGTCGATGGATACGGGGCTGTCGGATCAACAAGTAAGTTGAATGTGGCCCGTCAAGTGGATCTCCAGCTGGAAGCGTAGATGTTTGAGCTCATGCGGACCGCCGACACGAACGACGACGGGCGGCTCGACTTCAAGGAATTCTTTAGTCGCTTCGATGTGATTTTTACCGATGTGCGCCTGGCCAATTCGCAGAGCTTCATTTCACCGCCGCCGGCCCCGACGTCTCTGTCGGCACCGTCCAAGCTCGTGCGCAAAAAGTCTGAACGTGCTGCGCCCCTGACGCCGGCACCAAAGGTACGCCTTCCCGCGACGTGTGTGGTCCCAATGACCCGATGCGAGTAGCAAGACGTGGATAAAGACACGATGGCGGCGCTGGTCGCGATCGGCCGCGCATTTTTCCAACTGGAAGGCACGTTGCTCGACAACTTTCATCGGTTCGATACGAACCGCGACGGTGTGCTGCAAAAGGACGAGTTTTTCCAAGCGCTGCGCCACTTGAATCTGAACTATCCCGACGAGTTGCTGGCCAAGATCATGGAGGCAGTGGACCTGGATGGCGGCAACACGATCGACTACAAAGAGTTCTTGGCAGCATTCACGGTCAAGGACGCGAGCGAACAGGTCGCGCTGGAGAAGGGTGACATGACGTGGCAACAGTCTGTGCTCCAGCAAGTCTCCAACATGTTTTACCAGCATCGCATCCACATCCGCGCCGCATTTCGTCTCTTTGACGTCGACAATTCAGGGACAATCTCGATCGACGAGTTCCGCACAGGCATCGCCACGTTCAACGCAATCATGGACAGCCCCCTCACGGACGAACAGATCGATGCGCTCTTGGCCCATCTCGACTCGGACAGCGATGGAATCATTAGCTACAAAGAGTTCCTCGAGGGATTCCAAGTCGTCGATGTGCGTTTACATGAATAGAATGCAAGCTGCTGGCTGTGTCTCATCCTTAGACCTTTCCTGAACCGTCAATTAATACTCACCACGAGAACTTGGGACGTCGTGTATGTGTCGATTGTGGGGCGAGCAGCGCTTTGTGTGTGCTGGAATGCTTGATGCTCTGTCGACAATGCATCCCTCTGTGCTGCGTTGTATCGTGCGTGGTAAAACTCTACGAGGCTAGCAAGGAATGCACCGACAGAAGCACGCATGCTGAACGAGCGCGACGAGAAGGGAGTCCCAAGGAGGTTGGTACAACAGAGCCGTAAAGTCATCCCATATATTGCATGTTCTACCCTCAGCAGTGATCCGAGTGTACCCCGCGAGGCTAGCTGGGTCTCTCATGACGTAGATGGCACAGCACGCCACGCCATGGCCGTCACATGACAAGGACGGATTTGCCGCCGTCGTGCCAGTTGCCGCCACAAGAGTGACACTAATTCCAGTCAATTCCGCCGAATGGTGTGAGTGACGACACCGACCGTTTCAATTGGTAGTGCGGGGGTTTCGCATTGCTGTCGATGGATGTGGCATGGCATCGAGCAATTTGGAACCCATGAAGCCGATGAATCTGAGGGTGGCGGCGGCTGTGTTCGGCTTGACTGCATGCGTGGCGAGTGCGTGCACAATGATCGCAGTGGGCAAGCACGCGACGGTCGATGGATCGACTATGGTCACCCACAACGACGACGCGGGCAGTGACACGGCCGACTTGCGCCTTGTGGTCGTGCCTGCCAAGAAGTATCACCACCACCATAGCGATCGGCAGCGACCTGTGTATCGCATTCAAGGCGGGTACCCTCGCGTCGTGGCCCCGGAGAGAAGCCCTCAGTACGTTGCCAAATCGGGCGAAAACGTGTCGACGCCGCTGGGGTATATCAAGGAAGTCGAGTCCACATACAGCTACATTGCGCAAGAGTATGCAATTGTGAACGAAGTGCAGTTGTCCATTGGTGAAAGCACGTGCAGCGCCCGGACAACGGGATGGCCCAAGTCCATTCCCGGTGGCCGCGCGGTGTTTGGTATCGGTGAACTGACAAGTGTGGCCATGGAACGATGCGACACCGCAAGGTGCGCGATCAAGCTCATGGGGTCGCTAGCGGAAGAACACGGGTTTTACAGTGAATATGGTGGCACCCCCGATGCCCCAGGGTAGGAATCTCAACAGTCCCAGATATGCTGAGAACACCACAAATTTGCTTGTAGATACGACTCGGAAGCCCTCGGAATCACCGATCGATATGGCGAAGTGTGGGTATTCCACATATTGGCGGGAGTCGGAGGAAAGGGAGGGGCTATTTGGGCGGCCCAGCGCGTGCCTGACAACCATATCGCCGTTGTGGCCAACCACTTCACCATCGCCACGATGAACTTGACCGATTCGGACTGGTACCTGGCGTCACCGGACGTCATCTCGACAGCAATTGATCAAGGATGGTACACGCCAAAGGTAAGGTCGCAAGAGCTGCACGACGACATCCATTCGGATCGCGTTTCGTAGATCAACGATTCCTACGTCGATTTTTCCTTCAAAGCTGCGTATGCAAAGCCGCCGACAGTGTCGCCGCTGCTGTTCGCAGATGGCCGGACGTGGCGCATTTACAGCACGTTTGCGGCGTCACAGAACGTGTCAGCGACGTTTGGGTACATGGACACGTATCCCGACTACCCGTTTTCACTGCCTGTGGACCACTTGGTGTCGATTGAGGCCCTCACGACGCTCCTTCGTGACCAGTATCAAGGCACACAATATGACTTGACCACAGGGCTGGCCGCTGGACCATTTGACAGCCCCCTGCGGTACTCTGGCTTTACGACTGGCGTCCACGGAGCTTGGATGAATCCGATCTCTGTGCACCGAACGCTGTACAGCTACGTCGTTCAGGCCAAGCTGCCGTCGCAAGTGACAACATCGACCAACCTCGAAACAGAATCGAGTGAGGTGGCGTTGCACACCAACCACGGTGACGACGCACTCCTTGGCATCCTCTGGTTTGGTCAGAGTGCGCCTCATGGCACTGTATACCTTCCTTTTTCATGCGCGCAAACGGCGCTCCCCGACTCATTCCACGACCTCGCCGGTTACCAAGGCGAATTTGCACTCGAGTCGGCCTGGTGGGCGTTCAATTTGGTACGACCAAAGTGGCGTTGACAATGACACATCCCGCTGTTATCGTCAGGTGAACAACTGGCGCGCGCTTCGATACAACGCGATAAGCGTCGACGTGACCAAGTTCATTCACCAGTACCAAAACGAAGCGTTTGCCCTCGTCCAATACCGCGATGCGCGCGACAAAGGATTACACCATGGCGACCTTAATGCCCTGCACAACGGGTTTGCGTCGCGGGTGGTTGCCGACCGATGGAAGTTGGCGTGGAAACTCATTTCGAAATACAGCGATGGCTACGTGACACCTGACAAAGAAGGAGCGATGCAAGCACCTGGATATCCTGCGTGGTGGCTCAACCAAACCAACTACGTTCAATGGGGAAAATCGGATCCGCAAGGCGTCGTTGTACCTCCCCACATGCACTACGCCCAACACCACGCGGAGACGACCGACAAAAAGATTGCGGGTGGGTTGGTTGTTCCCCTGCTCGGCGGCTTTGTGCTTGGATACGCTGCTCATGTGGTGTATCAAGGCCACCGCCGATACCAGTACCGTGCTCTTCCTTAGTTTGTAAAGCGATAATTCCAAGTTGTCGAGTCCTTGCATGACAAAGAGATTGTTCACCCCTACATCGTGCGTCGTCCGCCGCCAACTTGTGAGACATGTCCCGTGACCAGCATGAAATCCTTAACCGCTTGAAAGGCATCATAGATATGGAGTTCCATGGCCAAGATGGCTCAAGTTCCCGCAGATCTGCCGCCGACGTCGCGACGGAGCGATGCTGAGCAAAATCCATGGGTAAAAGTGTTGGCCCAAAAAAATTGAATACTAACATGAAGGTAATTAAATATATTTTGTATGTTGGTGCTAAAACCACGGCGGAATGTGGTCGTTTCATAACGCCCCTCTCGCAGAATGTCCTTGACATGGATAAAACCTTCGAATATTTGATATATTCGTGATATACTATATAAGAGGTATGGAGTATCCGCACCTTGTGATGAACATATACATCACACTTGGTAGTTAAAATCTATCGACTCTCAAGGGTACGCAAATAGAGAGGTCTTTTGAATATTGTATTGCAGAGGTTCATCGGGGGGCGACGCGTATGTGAGGTTCCAAATCAATTTCTGCATTTTTTTAATCGATATATACTGAACAACATACGATTTTCGATGACATTTAAAATTGCACAAGATATCCAAAGCTACGTCATTTTCGAAAAGGCTGGTAAGGAGCGAAGTCGAGTCATGGCCGACCTACCGATCACCTTCGGCGAGGTCCTCAATGTAAGTGCCCCTCCTGTGTCTTTGAAGATTGCTTCCACGTGTGTGCGATGGACTCGGTGCATGCGATTCCTCCATCTAACGAGATTTTGTGTGACGCATCTGGCTCTTGTAGTTGGGGGCCTTGGGAGTCAATCTCGAGTATGTTAAATTTGGCACGTGTGCCATGGAAAGTGACAAGTTCATCACTGTATGCGAGACAGTCAACGGACAAGCGAACGTCGTGATTGTGGACATGGCGGCTGGGAACAACGTCCAACGAAGGCCTATTGCTGCCGAAGCTGCTATCATGAACCCTCTCACGAAAGTGATCGCATTGCGCGCAGGACCGCAGCTTCAGATTTTCAACATGGAGCTCCGCGCAAAGATGAAGACCCACCAAATGACGGAAGCTATCGTCTTTTGGAGATGGATCACGCCCAACACGATCGGGTTGGTGACGGCCGGTGCGGTGTATCACTGGAGTATTGAAGGTGACTCCCCACCCCAAAAACAGTTCGACCGTCACGCCAACTTGGGTCCCAATACCCAAATCATCAGCTACGAAACGTCGCCGGACAACCAGTGGCTGTTGCTGGTGGGAATTTCCGCAGGTGAAGGCGGACGTATCGACGGCAACATGCAGCTCTACTCCAAGGACAAGAAGGTGAGCCAGGTGCTTCAAGGCCACGCTGGTACTTTTGCCCACATGAAGCCTCCTGGTCGCACCGACGAAGCGCAAGTGTTGTGCTTTGCCGGTACCAAGGACGGCGCACCTTTGCAGCTCTTCATCATGGAAGTTGGCGCGAATGCCACTGGCCAAACTTTCCGCCTGCCGCCCCAACCCATTCCGTTCGCTGCCGACGCCGTCAACGACTTCCCTGTGTCGATGCTTGTAAGTTCCCTGTCCATTCCAATGTTCGCACGTCCCACAAGCTCATGAACCATGACTTAGGCATCTCCGAGCGACGACATCATCTACTTGATCACAAAAATGGGCTACCTCTTCTTGTTTGACATTCACAGCGGGAAGCCCGTCTACCGCGCCAGAGTCAGCCAAGACACAGTATTTGTCACGTGCTTGCACTCGCCCACAAAGGGCATGCTCGGTATTACCCGCCGAGGTCAACTTCTCCAGTTCTCGATCAACCAACAGAAGCTTGTCCCGTACGTCGTCGGCACCCTTCGCGACTCGCAGCTTGCATTGAGCTTGGCCACGCGCCTGAATCTGCCTGGGGCAGAAGAGCTCTATTTCACGGAATTCAACCGACTCGTGAGCTTGAACGATGTTCAAGGTGCTGCCCGCCTTGCCGCCGTGAGCCCCCAAGGCGTGTTGCGCACGCCGCAAGTGATCCAGCGCTTCCAGCAAATGCCGCAACAGCCTGGCCAGCCCCTGCCCGTGCTGCAATTTTTCAGCGTGTTGCTCGAAATGGGCACGCTCAACAAGTACGAATCCATCGAGTTGGCGCGTCCTGTGCTGCAGCAAGGTCGCGGCCAATTGCTCCAAAAGTGGCTATCGGAGGACAAGTTGGAGTGCTCGGAAGAGCTCGGTGACATGTGTGCCCAGTCGGACATCACGATGGCGCTATCGGTGTACTTGCGTGCGAATGTGCCGGAGAAGGTGATCAACTGCTTTGTCCAGCGCGGCGAGTTCGATAAGATTGTCGCGTACGCGTCCAAGACGAACTACCGTTGCGACTACACGTTCATGCTGCAAAACTTGGTGCGTGCCAACCCCCAAGGCGCGTTAGACTTTGCCCAGAAGCTGGCTGTCGCCGAAAACGGACCGCTTGTCGACATTGCGTCGGTAGTCGACATTTTCATGCAAGTGAGCCGCATCCAAGAAACGACGGCGTTCTTGTTGGAAGCCCTCAAGGCGAACCGCCCGGAAGATGCGCTCCTCCAAACACGCTTGCTCGAAATCAACTTGCTTGGTGGATCGCCCCAAGTGGCCGACGCGATCCTATCGAACAACATGTTCAGCCACTACGACCGTCCCCGTGTCGCCCAGTTGTGCGAAAAGGCTGGGTTGTTCCAGCGCGCCTTGGAACATTACACCGACTTGGCCGACCTCAAGCGAGTCGTTGTCAACACGCACGCGATCAACCACGAATTCATCGTGACGTTCTTTGGCACGTTGACAGGGGAAGTGTCGGTCGAGCTCATGAACGCGTTGCTTGGTCAGAACATGCGCCAGAACTTGCAAATTGTTGTCCAAGTTGCGACCAAGTATGTCGAGCAGCTCGGCGCGAAGCAGATCATCGACTTGTTTGAAAAGTACAAGTCGTTTGACGGGCTGTACTACTTTTTGGGTTCTGTCGTGAACTTTTCGCAAGAACCGGACGTCCACTTCAAGTACATTGAAGCTGCGACCAAGATGGGCCAATTCAAGGAAGTCGAGCGCGTGTGCCGCGATTCGGCCGTGTACGATCCCGTCAAGGTCAAGGACTTTCTCAAGGAGTCCAAGCTCCAAGACCCGCGCCCGCTCATCCACGTGTGCGACCGCTACGACTTTGTCGAGGAGCTCACGCAGTACTTGTACTCGAACAACCTGCTCAAGTACATTGAAGTGTACGTGACGAAGGTGAGCCCCCAAAAGACACCGCAAGTCGTTGGCAAGCTCCTCGATTTGGACTGCAACGAAGACTACATCAAGACTCTGTTGAGCGCGATCCCGCAAACGCCCGTGGACCAGTTGGTCGAACAAGTCGAGAAGCGCAACCGCCTGCGCTTGCTCCAGCCGTGGTTGGAAGCGCGCGTGTCGCAAGGCAATACCGAACCCGCGACTCATAACGCGGTGGGCAAGATTTACGTGACCCTGAACCGCGACCCCCAGCAGTTTTTGATCAACAACCCGTACTACGAACCGGCCGTAGTCGGTAAGTTTTGCGAAAAGCTTGACCCAGCCCTGGCATTCTTGGCCTACCAACGTGCCAACGGCGCGTGTGACGACGACTTGATTCGCGTCACGACGGAAAACTCGCTCTTCAAGGACTTGGCGCGATACCTTGTCCATCGCCAAGACTTGGATTTGTGGGGCAAAGTCCTCGTCAAGTCTGTCGAAGGCGAGTCGGAAGCGCCTTCTCGTCGCGCGTTGATTGACCAAGTCGTGCAAACCGCGCTTCCGGAAGCCAAGAACCCAGACGAAGTGTCGACGACGGTGCGCGCGTTCATGAACGCGGAGCTCCCGAACGAGTTGATTGAGTTGCTCGAACGCATTGTGCTCCAAGGCACGGAGTTTTCGACGAACAAGAACCTCCAGAACTTGCTCGTGTTGACCGCCATCAAAGCGTGCAAGGAAAAAGTGATGGATTACGTCAACCGCCTCGACAACTTTGATGGCCCGGACATTGCCCGCATTGCCGTCGGCGAGCAATACCAACTGTACGAAGAAGCGTTTGTGATTTACAAGAAGAGCAAATGCAATGGCGATGCCATCGGCGTCCTCTTGGACCACATCAAGGACATGACGCGCGCGTACGAATTTGCCGACCGGTGCAACGAACCGGACGTATGGTCCAAGTTGGCCCGTTCGCAACTCGACTCGAACAACCTCCACGACGCCCTGGCATCGTTCATCAAGGCCGGCGACCCGTCGTCGTATGCTGCCGTCATTGCGACCGCCGAGCGCGACAACAATTGGGCTGACTTGATCGACTACCTTCGCATGGCCCGCAAGACTGTCAAGGAGCAGCACCTGGACACGTCCCTCATTTACGCGTTGGCCAAGTGCGAAAAGTACGCGGAATTGGAAGAGTTTATTTCGGCCCCAAACGTGGCGCAGATCCAAAACACGGGCGAACGGTTGTTTGCTGAAGGCATGTTCAACGCTGCCAAGCTCTTGTTTCAAAACATCAACAACAACGCCAAGCTCGCGATCTGTTATGTCCGCCTCGGCAAATTCCGCGAAGCTGTCGACGCCGCGACCAAGGCCAACTCGGTCGGGACGTGGAAGGAGGTCAATTATGCATGCGTGGACGTGAACGAGTTTCGTCTTGCTGGCCTCTGTGGTCTCCACATTATCGTGCACCCTGACCACTTGGAAGAGCTCATCCTCAACTACGAACGTCGTGGCCACTGGGCCGAACTTCTCAAGTTGATGGAGCAAGGGCTTGGCCTGGAAGGTGCCCATGCCGGCATCTTTACGGAGCTCGCGATCTTGTACTCCAAGTACAACCCGACCAAGCTGATGGAACACATCAAGATTTTCCACTCGCGCATGAACGTGAGCAAGATCCTCCGCGCGTGTGAGAAGGGCTTGCACTGGGACCATGCCGTGTACTTGTACAAGGAAGACGGCCAGTTTGACAACGCGGTCCGCACGATGGTGGACCACCCGGTTGCGTTTGCACACGACTTGTTCCTGGACTGCATCCAGAAAGTCCGGAACCAAGAGATTCACTACAAGGCAATCAACTTTTACTTGGAGCAGCACCCGTTGGAGCTCACTCGCTTGCTTCAAGTGCTTACGCCCAACCTCGACCACGCCCGCGTCGTGCACCAACTCCGCAAGTCGGACAACTTGCCGTTGGTGGTCGACTACCTCAAGGACGTGCAAAAGGAAAACTTGTCGGCTGTGAACGAAGCGCTGAACGAAATCTTGGTCGAAGACGAAGACTACCAGGCCCTGCGCGACTCGATCGACTCGTACGACAACTTTGACCAGATCTCGTTTGCCCAAAAGGTGGAAAAGCACGAACTGTTGGAGTTTCGCCGCATTGCCGCCTACTTGTACAAGAAGAACAAGCGATATGGCCAGTCGCTCAAGCTGTCCAAGGCCGACAAGATGTACAAAGACGCGATCGACACTGCGTTTGATTCTGGCGACGTCGAGTTGGCCGAAGATTTGCTGCGCTTCTTCGTCGCCGCCCACGACAAGGAATGCTTTTGTGCCACTTTGTTTACGTGCTACAAGCTCATCAAGCCGGACGTGGCGATGGAACTCGCGTGGCGCAACGGCTACGTCGACTTTGTCATGCCGTACATGATTCAGTACGTCAAGAACTTGAATGACAAGATCAAGGTGTTGGACGAACGAACGAAGCCCAAGGAGGACCCGCACAATGGCCACCACATGGATGGCGGGATCCCCGGCGGCGTCGACCCGGCGTTCCAAATGGGCCTGAACCCCGTCATGGCGATCGCAGCCACCGCGTATGACCCGAACGCTGGCTACGGTGGCTATGGCATGCAACAACCGATTGGAGGGTACGGACAGCCCGCCGGCATGCCGCCGGGTGTGCCTATGGGCGGTGGCCTCGGCGGGTATGGTGGCGGCATCCCGCCGCAACAGTATGGAGGTGGCTATCAGTATTAATTGATGGAACGTCGTGCATTTATCTGCAAGGACTTGTTGTCGTTTTGACGACTTGTCTCGTGGAATCTTTTGACCCGATTGCTGGAGTCGTTTGTTGGAGGGGCCATGTCGCTATGGCTTGATCATGGAGGCAGTCGATGCCTGCCAACAACCGCTTTCTTCTCGTCCATCGTCCCCAAGAGAAGCTGGCCGCAATGCTTGATAACTCTCCTTGTGGACATGCGCGGCGGCGTTGCGGGGGGGGTGCCGGATGGGTAGTGGAAGTTGGTCATGCGGACTGCAAGTTGAAGTGCCGCGACGACGGTGCCAACGCTTGTTATTTCTTGGGCCTCGTGTGATGGTTGTCAGGGCAAGGAGCCAATCAAAGCGCTTCAATCTGCGATTGGAGTGTTTGGATTGGTGCGTTGGCGACATCGCACCGAATGCATCGACCAACACGGTTGTATGGGCTGACGTGGGTTGCCAGTGGGACGTGGCAACAGCCAGAGAAGTGCACGCGTCGACCAAGGTGCCAACGATACCATTCTCGGATCGACATTGTCGTGCGGAAACGGCCCACCAGCATGGGCAAGAAGACCAAGAATAAATGGCTCCGCCAACTCACCGACATGATGGAGAGGCATGGGTTCAAACTCAAACGCAATGAAAACCATCTCGTGTGGAGGAACGACCGGCTGAGCATTCAAATTGCTACGTCCAGCAGCCCAAGCGACTTGAATGCGATCCGTCAGATCGAGCGCGACATCAGGCGCAAACTCAGCTGCGATCACCCGTGGTACAAGGTTCCCTGCGCCGCGTAGGCTACCAGAACGGTCATTGCCATGAGCGAGCGCCGAGCAATGCGAATCGTGCCGACCTAGCATCGTCTATCGATCAACAAGACTGGGCACGGTGGCTCTAGTACGCGCGTTGGTTCAATCAAGTAGACATGCATTAGCATTAGGCTGGCATGCTACGTTGGCTTTCGCACGAGCGCTGAACTGGCCTGCATCGTCGACACATACGATTGCTGCAGGCGTTTCTCCCGTGCGAGCTTCTTGTGAAGCTCAATGGTCTTCTCACTTCGGTGACGCGTGTCGATGTGCGCTGTCCCGATCTCGGATCCACTTTCAAACACGCTGCGGCTCTGGACGTGCGACGGGCCATGCAGGAGTTGGTTGGTCGTGCACCACTCGGTGCTCTTACCTTCTTTCCCCGCGGGCCCATGGGGGAAGAGCAATGTGTAGCTGAGTCCTGCTTGTTGCACGTACGATTGAGTTTGCTCTTGGACACTTGGCGGCACCGTCTCGCTCGACTGTTGCGTTTGGGGATCGACATAGTTGGCACGCATTTCAGACGTGCCATGCATCCGGCACACGACACTCTCCCGCGCGAGCTTGGCACCATACTGATCCTCAACATAATTGCCGATCTTGACCCCTGAATTGAACGCGTTCTTGTGCCCGCTGATACCATACCCCGTCGAGCTCATCGCGCGGTCCGCCGTGACGAAATGCAATCCATGTTGGTGCCCCCGGGTTCAAAAATAGAATCCGGTTATGGTATCCGGAATTGCATCGCGAAAGGCCGCCGCGATGCACCATGACGACGACGATCGATGGAGCCTGCCGCAAGTGAAAAAGCTCCTGGACTCGCAAGAGGTCAATGCGCGGAATTCTTTGACCGGCCGTGCGGTGCTACATGAAGCTTGTATCCGTGGCCTGAAAGACGTTGTCCTGTACTTGCTCGACAATGCGGACTGCGACGTCGAAGTTCGTACGATGTTGGTGTGTCATGCGGTTGGAGCGCTTTGCGTGTAAGAGATTTATAGGGATGCGCTACTCCGCTGCACCTTGCGGTGCACGCAAGCAATCGAAGCATCGTGTTTCTGTTGTTGTCCTACGGCGCGAATCCGAACGCACGAGATAGGTACATGGGCATGCACATGTTCTCGAGGGTCGAATGGTGGGTCGCACAGGTTTGGATCGTCGCCGCTGCATTATTGTACCAAGCGAAGCGTGGCCGTCCATTTGATTCAGTTTGGTGGGCGTGTGCTAGCTGCAAACAAGGTACGGAAGGACTCCCACGGGCGACCAGAGCAACTTCCTTTCCTCCTCGCTAGAAGCGCAAGACGGCAGCGGCTCTGATTCAGTCCAACGTCGACGCTGAAACGGCGCTCAAGGTCTACACGGACGAAATCGTCGAGGCCGAATACAATGCTCGCAAGCACAGTCACCCCCGCCACCACCACCCTCAGCGCTAGAAACTTGCTAACATCCAAGGCAATACAGTGATGTCATGTTGAGCTAAATTTCTTCGATCTCAATCAGTTTCGATGTTGGGGCAATTTTTTCCGCCAAATACCGAAGCGACGTCGCGTTTAACGACGATGGTGCCGACGCTTCCTGCTTGGGGCCATCTCCACGGCGCTCCCGTCGGACGCGCTCGTCCGCTTCGCTGAGAAGGTTGAGCAGGTCGAACTTGCCCCCTTCGGGCAGGCAAATGTCTAAGCCACCGGCAGGTCAGCTGCGCCCATGTAAGCAAGCATGAACAAGAGATCGTACTAATTTGACACCCACTCAATGCGCTGAGTGGAGACGGCAGGTCGACAGGTGGCGGCGGAGCGATCGACGCTTCCTTGGCGTCTGCCGAGTCGTTCACCATGGCCTTTTTCATCTTGCGCTCTTTGCGGCGCTGCGCCTTTCGTCGTTGGATGTCTTGAATCTGTCTTGCATGTTCGACTGCAAGTCGATCGAGTGATGGGAAACACAACGAATATGGTCATGACAGCGCGTGGATGATCGAATTACCTTGCAATGCAATTTCAAGCTTCTTGGACTCGTCGGCATGCTCCTGCAGTACCTTTTGCAGCGACGCTTCCACGTCCAACTAGTGCACGCTGTCACGACCCTCGATGTACGAAGTACGTGTGGGGGCGTTCGATACCATGTCTGTCGAAAAGGCCCGGTGCGTTGACTGCGCCGACTCCAGCGCCGATCCAATGTCCTGCGCACGCCCATCCCGTTCAAGATCGACGTGGGGCATCTCCTTACCATCAAAACGGCTGACGGTGTCCACGGCTTGGACTCCAACGGCGGGAGCTTCAGGTCGGACGTTGAGCTCGCCTCTTCCTTGCCATCCGCCGTCATGTCGGCCGGTCCTGGTGTCAGAAATGTGTATGGAACCCACTCGTTATCGTGGTTCCAATAGCCGAGAATCGGCTCGCCGTCTTTCGACGTGGGGGGGTCCCATCGTCCTTCGCCCGTCACGGCGTTCGTGTAGTAGTACGCGTTGTCGGGGTCACTCCACTGCTGCACCCACCGATCGTTTGGGTCGTCTTCCTTGGCCTCTGCTCTCGGACTCAAGAAACTTCGGGACTGAATGTCCTGCTGGACTTCGTGGGCTTCGGATTCCAGGAGCAACCACTGGAGCAAGTGCGGCACGATGGCAGACTCCTACGCATGTTTGAGACAACACTCAGAGTCCATGGACGCCACGCGCACGCTCGGTTGAATGCGGCGAAAGAGAAAGTCGGCGATTTCGGTCTCGCATTGAGCCAAGTCGTGCTTGAAATGCACTTTCTCCTTGAGAAAGAGATAGCTACGGGAGAAAAGGGCGTGAGGTTACAGCGCAATCGCGGAGCCCATACACGGCGTACATTTCATCCAGGTGGACTGGGCTCACGGATTTGAAACCAAAGCACCGCGTCTTGATCGCTTTTAGCTCCATTTGGATAGCTTCCAAACGCTCACAGAGCATGCCCAGCTCTTCCTCCGCCGCCATTGAAGCTGTGGTCTACCGTGGCAATTTACGAACGCCACGAATGGTGCGGCGCAAGAGCAAACCTCGTCACCGCCAGACACAGCATCTCCACATCGTCCGCTGCTTGCTTGACACAATGCAGCCATTTGCTGCCGCATGCCCGCATTCCGCTCTGACAGCCTCTGCGCGACCAATAGATCGACCTTGAGTCGCTACTCCAGAATAAATCCTGCCATGAGATTGAATTTGCTCTGCGTCGCGGTTGGATGCGTACTTCGTGCACCAACTTGGCTTCTAAGGCTTGCAGTTCGGCTGCCATCTTCGACTCCACCGACTCTACAGTCAAAAATTGTGCTCCAGTTGAGCGCGTTGAGGACGAGCTACCTGATGAGACACAGTCGATTCGTGCATTGGATGCTTCGCCAGACGACTCATCACCCGCGAGTTGTCCGTCGTAACACGTCTTCATCGACATGATGGCTTCGGCCCACGGCAAATACGCTGCGTCGTCATGATCGAGGTGGCCCGATGCCTACGCATCCATGGACCTGACGCTTTCATCGGTTGCTTTGCGTACGTTGAACTTACCTGCGCGTCCAAGAGAGATCGCGCGACGACTTCCTGCAGGATCCACTCTGGCGACCCAAAGTACTTCTTCGCATCAAACGGAACGTCGTCTCGACAGGACAGCTCTTCATGCCCTGCTTGTACTTCGCTGTCGTCGGGAGGCATCGTTGGGACGGCATTCCATTCCACGTAGCTCTGCATCAACGTACAAAACCCGTGAAAGTCGTCGTACGCGAGCAGCGTCTTCATGAGGAGCTGCACTTCCTCCTCCTTTGGCCCGCCGGCCTCGTTGACCACTGCCTCCTCCAACGCAGAGACAAACGCTGCGGGTTCACACCCCAAGTCTTGCACAATACCCTCCAGCAACTGGTCGGCCAAGCCCTTGAACTCGACAAAGATGGCGTGTTGCTGCAGCGAGTACGCCTCCTGTGGACCCACGACGCCCACGAACGCAAGCTTATGCGTGTGCATGAATGCGTTCACAGGGTCGAGCCATTGGGCGCCCTTGAGGAACTGCGCGACAGCGTCCAAGAGAAAGTCCCCCATGTGCCAATTTGTGCGCCTCTTCAAGATCCATTCAAGCGTGGGGTGTGAACGTTACCGACGACATTAGTACTTAGTACAACGCAGAGATTGTACTACTGAATCTAGTACATGGTTGAGGGCGACGATACCACGTCCGTGGCGGCCGCCGCGCTGAGATGCAAGTCGAAGGTGCAGGTCGTTCCTTGTACAAGTTGTCTAGAGCACAGCCGTGAGCGCATGGAGCATGTCCTGATGTGCATGGCGCAGCGACTCACTGTCAACTATATCTATGGATGGGTAGGACTAAACGATGTAGGTACTAACTGGGAGAACGTGTGAAACGGCCAGAGCGTGGGCGGTTACTCGGCGTTTTCGTTGTCGAGTCGGCGACGTCGTTGGCGGCAGAGATGGGACCGAAGAAGGGGAAGAAGAAGGAGAAGAAGGGAAAGAAGGGCAAGGATGGCGACAGCAAGGAGGACGACATGTCGAGGGAGTTGGAGGCCGAGCGGCAGGAATTGGTCAAAGAAGCCAAGCGGCTCGCGGAGAAGTCGAAGAAGGAGGAGGAGGCGTTCAACGAGTTCCAGCAGCAGCGAGAAAAGATCAACTACTTTTGGATCGTCGAGAAGAAGAACTTGGAGGACAAGAAGGCCGAGCTGCGAAACAAGGAGCGCGAGCGGCAGGACTTGGAAGAAAAGCACCAGGTCGAGATCAAAGTGTACAAGCAGCGTGTCAAGCACTTGCTGTACGAGCACCAGAACGAGATCTCGGCGCTAAAAATCGGTACACACGCGATGCTCGTGTACCTATCGGGGGAGACGAGCTCACGGCGCTGGTATAGAATCGGAAACGTCGCTCAAGATCGGCCAAGACGACCATCGTACCATCGAGCGCGAGCTCAAAACCGACAAACGATCGCTCAAGTTGGACTTGAAGGAAATGGAGCTGTCGCACGAAGATTACTTGAAGACGCTGAAGCAGGCACGGCCATCGGTCGTCGCGAGGAGCACTCACGATGGCACGGCACTGTAGGAACAAGACAAGCGGATCACAATCCTGCGGCAGGAGTTCGAGCGCCACGCCAAAGAACTCCAGCAAAAGTTTGAACGAAAGCGCAAGACGTTTCGAGACGACCTGGAGAGCCAACGCCGCGTCGACACGCTGCGCATCGAGGAGCGCAAGAACAGCCACATTGCGCAGCTCATGGCCGGACACGAGAAAGCGTTTGGCGAGATCAAAAACTACTACAACGACATCACGCACAACAACTTGGACTTGATCAAGTCGCTGAAAGAAGAAGTCGCTGAGATGAAGAAGAAGGAAGCGCAGGACGAAAAGCTCATGTTTGAAATCTCTCAAGAGAACAAGCGCATGTCCGAGCCATTGAAGAAAGCGCTGCAGGTACACACCACCGAGGCCGCAGTCCCAACGTTCGCGTCTACCGCCCTGCCTGACACTCATCCTTGTGCCTGGACAGGACGTCGAGCGGCTCCGGAAAAGCATCAAGAGCTACGACGAAGACAAGGTTGCCCTGAAAGCCGCCAAGGCGGAACTCCTCGTGCTCGAAGACCAGCTCGGATCGCTGTCGTGGGAGCACGAAGTACTCACGCAGCGGTTTGCGCAAGTCCAGAACGAGTACAACACGCTGCACAGCCAGTTCCAGACGAGCATCTACGATGTGCAGCAAAAGAACGGGCTCAAGAACCTCCTGCTCGAGAAGAAGCTCGAGAGCATGGGCGACGTGTTGGAGCAGAAGGACGCCCAGTTGAACGAAGTGCTCGCTCATGCGCAGTTGGACCCATCCATCGCGGCCCAGGTTCGCCGCCGCCTCGAAGACATCATGGAAGCCAAGAACCAAGAAGTTCGCGACCTCGAGAAGGAACTCGCGATCGTACTGAAGCTGCTCGCCGATTACACCAAGGCAGCCGAGGCCAAGCTGACAGAGTACGGCACACCCGTCGATGAACTCGGGTTCTCGCCAAACTTGAACCCGACTCACCTCCCCAAGATAAAAACGTCGGGGCAATCACATTCGAACGCGCCGACGTCCGCCATCCCGGCAAGCGGCCATGGAGGGTCTCCATTCACGCTGTCGCCGTTGAAATAACGTTAAGTTGTAAGTGGTCTCCGTGGTGCTGTACGCCAAGGAGGATCGCAGCCACGGAAGCGTCCTTGGACGAGGATGGATGACGCACTCGCAAAGATCAAAATTCGGCATGTTAATAGGATTCCTACACAACCTTGTACGCGCTGCGGTTGGCCGCGCCGTCTTTCAGCTTCAACTTGGGGTGCACAAGCATGTAAATATCGTCGATCCGCGCGTCCAGCTGCGCGATGCGCTCTCGTGTCGTCGCTTCCAACGCATCCATACGACCGCTGAGCATGTGGATTGCGTCGAGGAGGACGCCGGGGTTGAGTGGAATGCCGGAAAACTTTGCGGCGAGGTCCTTCGGGTTATGTCCATACGCGGCACCCAGGTTGTCGCTCTCCATCGAAATTCCCATTTCACCGAGCGTGTTCAAGTTCGTGTGGACGTTCCCCATCATGTTGAGGTTCAGTTCTTCGTTCGACTCGAGAGGCATACCCATGTTGATCGCGCCTTCCTCAACGTCATATGTGGGCATGGGGCCAGCCATTTCCTTGATGCCGTACCGCTTCTTGAAGCTCTTCATCCATGCAGGGGTCACTCCTGGCCACGAGCTGCTGTCTTCATGCTTCAGGGACGCTTGCGTGTTGCCGGTCACTTGCGCAATGAGCTCCGCAGCCTTTTGATGCAACGCTTCGTGGGTAACAGGTTTCTGGTGGACCTTCTCAGTGACCATCCAACGGTACAATTCACGTTCAACAGCAGGGTACGCTTCATCGTCGGCGACCTTGAGGGTCTTTCGGCGCAAAGAAGCCAAGTGTTTCGCATCTCCGCAAAAGCGCATGATTCGTTCCTTGTTCTTCTTGATATCCGAGATCTGTTGGCGGGAAATACCGAGGAGCGCGGCAATGTCGACGGGTTTTTCGCCGTTGTCAAGGCGATGGAGAACTTGCTGCTTCTGGTACAGCGACACGACGACGCGTTTGCGTTTGTTGGTCGAAGCCGGGCTCGCGACGACCGGCGTCACCGCGGCCGTCCCCGCCGGCGACGGTTTAATCGCAGATGAGGCCTTGCCGCGCCCACCCCGTTGCTTGCCAGGGTTCATGCCCGACCCGCCCATACCGTCGGCGCCGCCGTCTTCATCGCCGTCGTCCTTGAACCCTCCATCGAGCGCGTTGAGCCCGTCCGGATATGTCACTTCATCATCCGGTGCCAGCCCTTCCACCGCATCGTTCAGGTCGTTCATCTCTGTTATCCGGTTGAAATCGAAGAATGGCGTTCGGTGGCTGGCGAAATTTCGTTTTTCGAATGCGAGCGCGTTACGAGGGCGCGGATTGGCGGAATTTAAAATCCTCTCCCCATTTATAGCCAATCCCATGCAAATTGGTGCCAAACCCCGCATGCAATGGACAAGATGCGAGGAGGTGACGGACCGCGTCCTCCGACGCCAGAACTCGAGTTTACAAGGTTGAAAGATCTAGCGTTGGAAGGGACGAAGGCGGCACATGGACTGCGTGTACGAAGGACAAGCCGTCCTTTGAACTATTGAACGGAATGCCACATGCCATGCAGGCCAGGTCAAAATACAAGGCATGTGTTTGCGAAGCAGGTTTGCGTGAACTAGAGAAGAATACCTCCATCAAGATGAGTTGCTAGACGTGGGCGCATGTGCACAGGAATGAGAAGGCATTCGCGTCGCGCCGCGTCGAGGAGTCGTCAAGCCGCTGGGCTTGGATCGCTTCAACGGTCGATTCTTAGGAATTCCGCAGTTGACGATGAACCCCGTGCGTGTTTTGTCATTTGTGAAATTCGTGGGAAGGTGAATATAGTGTGAAATCCAATAATTGCAGGAAATAGTGTAAGTATAGAATAATCACGGCACTTGGCATGGCAACGGATTCCTTGACAGCGCGCCTGCACGGCACCTTAGGCTTCCTCTCGCAAGTGAATGAAGTCCAGGCGTCATTGTGTACGTACACTGAACTGACATGATGACGCCCACTTACCAAGTGGCAGTCGTGACCCGCAAACTCGAGGAGCTCGGTGCCGTGGTTGATGCGTCCTCGCCCGAGTACACTCGCTTCATCTTGGCCGCCCTTCGAATGGACATCCGCGACTTTCATAGCTCAACTCCGTGCGTGCACCACCCCATGCACGAATTCCATAGCATCTTCGACTGGGTGGTACGTCCGACTGCGCTCATGATGTCCAACGAAGTTTGCAACACGTGGCACAGGCGGCCAAGTGTAATCCACCCTTGCCACAAACACGGGCCGTGCGACTCCTTTGCACAATTCAGGTTCGGCGTTGGCTACGCTTCTTTGCTTTGTCGTTTGACGTATGCACTAGTTCATCTTGCTGCCCGCTCGACGATGGGTGGACGAGTACAACGACGAGTCATTGAGTGCGGGCCCGTTTGTGTTGTTTGACAGGTACTCGACGCATCTCGCGCCATACTTGCCGAACCCAATGTACGTGCTGCCGATCTCTCTTCGATCTTTCCATTTGAACGCCATCCTAGCGACCCATCAAACGCCGTACAGCGCGAAGCCAAGGACTTTCAGCGGCGCTTGGATGAATTTCTCGTGGATCGGAAAGGGCCCCTCGTCCACGAGGTGATTTTCGATGCATGACCCACATTGCAGCTGCATATCACACACCATGCCGTTGCAGAAACTCGTGGCTCTCCTTGCTCGATTTCCCCTCGTGGCGTTCCAAGTACACGCAATTCGGTTCTTGAATGCAGTGGAAGACCAGCTCTTTTCCACAACCGACGACACGGTGGTCGCTTTCGATAGCACGACGGCGTACGTCGCGCCCACTCTACTGAATGGCCCTATTGATCCCATCCTGCATCTAGGCAACCTCGCGTCAGCCGGCGGTCGTTGCAACGACCAATGGAAGTCCCCGCCGAAACCTGGACGGTTCTGGACAAGTGCTTGAGCGCTGCGGTGCAGACCAAGTTTCCTAGGCCAGATGACCAGTCAATTTTGGATGCCACACGGATTCAAATGCCGCCGCCACCAGCGCAAGTCCGTCAGGATGCACACTCTCAACAAGTACAGCAGGGAGCTGTCAAGACGGGGCGACAGAACGATGAAGCGGCAATGGCCGACGGCAAGCGAGAAAAGGATGATGACAACGACGATGTTGTGACTGTATCGTCGCCCGAGTCTGTGGCGGAAGACAAGAAGTGGCCTCCCGGGGCCGGTGATGCGACCCAGCAACGTCGACGAAAGCGTCGAGTGGTGTGGACCCCCGAGGAAGAAGACGCAGTGCGCCAAGGCGTCCGGGTCTTTGGCGAGTCGAGCTGGACCGAAATCAAGCGGCGCTATCCCAACGTGCTGGTCCACCGCACCGCGGAGCAAATCAAAGATAAGTTTCGCAACATACAGAAACGCTTGTCCAAAGGCAGCGCGACTTGAGAGGTCGATCCACGACCGTCCATTTGAGATAAAGGAGTTGAGTGCCATGAATGACAATGATGGAAGGCTGTGAAGCGTGTGCATAAACACAAACGACACGATTCAAAGGACGGTTGTACTCGTGATGTGCATTACAATTCTTCCTCAACGACTTGATGAGGTCGCGCCTTCTTCTTTTTCGTCTTCTTGACCTTTTTGGCGGATGCTTCCGCCGCGGTTGCCTCGGGGTTGTCGACCGTGTCCACAAACGTTTGAAACACTTCGATGTCTTTGTCCTTTGGACTGAGCTCGAGAAACTCGTTCGAGATGCGCACAGCTTCGACCTTGACGTCGTGAACCAACTGCTTCGAAATGGGCAAGTCGCGCGCGGGTTGGCGCTCCGCCAACACGAGCGCGCCATGGTACCGAACATACGTCAACGCCAAGTTCTTGACAATGTCTTTGCGCGGGTACGTCACGCACTGCGCCTGTGCAAGATCACGTCATCGAGGTTTTCGGCTTGTCACGATGACATACCGGCAGCGCAATGTGGTAGATCCCGTTGAGCGCCTTGACAATGTCCCGTAGGCCAAACATGTACCCATCCAAGTCGTCGTACGTGACATCTTTGCCCTTCTTGGCCGTCCGGTCGATCCAGTACTGCAAACTGTGGAGCGCCTTTTGGTAGAGTCCGTCAAAGTAAATCTTGCGCGCAACGTATTCCCACGACCCTGTCGGGTACTTGGCCGAATGCGCCAACGCAAAGCTCTGGTTGTACATGCGAAAGAGCGCTTTCGACTCTTTGTTCCACGTGGAATACGTCGGCATCCTAGGCACGGAGTCAGCGTCGCGATGGCCACGAGGCACGATTACTACTTTTTCTGCTCGTGGATCTTCCACAGCATCCCGTGCGGCGTCACGTAAAACCCATTGTAGTACCCGTCTTTGCCCAGTGCCGATTCGTTCTGTGCGACAGGTCACGGGATCGATCGAGATGTCACAGTGACATACCACGGCGTGCAGGTCCAAGTACATGTTGAGGGCGTACATGTTTTGCATGACAAACCGGCGCGTGAGCTGCTCAAACCCTTTGCTCCCGCGCTCGGTGGACACGCCTTGAATCAACGGCGGAAACGTAATTCCAGGGTACAGGTCGTGCTGGCGGCTGTACCAGCTGTACGGCATGAGCTGAAAGTTGAGGTGCGTCACATCCGGCCGCTTCTTCTCGCACTCTTGCAAGTACCGCACGCTGTTCCAGTTGATGTCGGTGTAGGACAGCAGCACCGAGTTGGGCGGCAGCGTGTCGAGCAATGCGTTGCCGTAGGACGAAATCACCACGCCCGACTACATGCACCGCACAATGAGAGGCCACGATGCATCGTAAAGGACGACGTGCAACCTTGCTGTGGTTGGACTGGGGATAGTGAGTCGACATTTGCAGCCCCACGAGCCCCAACGACGAAGCAATTACGACAAACCGACTTGTCCACGTCGGAAGAAACGACGGGAGGCTGCGAACGACGTTGCCTTGCATCCGAGCGAGTCCAATGCCGAGGAACATGGCAATCACCATGTTGGGCTGCATCCAGAATCGGCTGTGGATCGAGCGCGTCAACGGCTACGAAAAGCGACGTCAGCCAGGCAGGGTTGAAAGTAGACCATGCCAAGCGCACGACGTACAATGTACAACGGCAAGTTCGCCAACGAGTTGAAGCACACCAAGTAGTGTAGAAAGGTGAGCAGGAGCAAGTCATCCAGCGCGCGCTGCTCGGGCGTGGCAGTAGTAGGCTCCGTGGAGGCAGGACGGGTGGTCGTCGAGGGAGCGGACGAGTCGGTCAGAGGACGCGATGTCTCGTCGGCAGGGCCCTCACTATGGTATTGTGATTAGTATTTCGAATGGTAAACTTCATGCCAGAGTCAGAACAACCGCATGGCCGTCCAAGGTGGACATGGTCCATATTACGTACGCGCGCCACAACCCAAGGAGGGCCAAGATGAACCCGATGCCGACGAATTGTTCGCGGGCGTCTTGAAGGTACAACAGCCCTCGCTCCCATGGCGTCTACGTCATGCGTGCATTAGACATAACGTCACAGCGCAGAGTCATACCTCGGTTAGATTCGTGGACGTGATTGGCGACAGCTTGAACGTGCCGTACTCTTCGCGTACCAAGTGACGGAGGAGCCCGATCCAGCTTGATGCATTCCCCCACGATCCTCTCGATGGCGTTTCCGACTCATGCATGAGGTGCACGTACGGCGTCAATCCCGCGACAAACCTAATGGCGAGTTTCATGCACGGGACGACATGGCGAAAAGTACGTACAGCATGCCCATGCAAAAGATATGGTACCAGCGGAACACATATCGACCGTGCCACAGCATCCAAGCGATCATGGGCACTTCGTACAAAACTAAAAAAGGTTGTGAGACAAGTACATCGAGACGATTGCCGAGCGCGTACTGGCAGTGTGTTGGTTAGACAGAGCCAAACCACATATGAGCGCGCCAACGGATGCGGCAAAGATGCTGTGCGACCTCTTGAAGACTGCGCAAAGGACAAACAACACGGCGAGGAGCATGTTGTTGAGAGCAAAGACTTCGGCGCCGGCAGCATACTCCCACGTCAGTGGCGCAAATGCAAACATGAGACCGCTCGCGATGGCAGCGAATGCGTTTGCTTTGTTCGTGTACAGGTACACGAAATGCGTGATCGAGGCAGCGGCGACCGCCGCGAACAGTGCGTTCTCGACGTTGGCAATGTACGCTGGAGTCAACCCGTCCAGCACTTCAAGTTTGAACGCAGCTTGCAAGAGGAGGAGGTACAGTGGGTAACCAGGCGGGTGCGCGACCCCGCCTTTCGCCTTGCACGCTTCCGCGATGAGTTCACCGCTGTCGCCACCTGGAACGCTTGGAAACGCCGTGGCGACATACATTGGCAACGCGACGCACAGCGTGCCGACAGCAGGAACGACATCCAAGAGGCCAAGGCTCGACGATGGCGCCAACCCAAGCACCTTTGACGCAGCCATCAACAACCGCTGTGGTTTGTCGTCGGCGGGACGGTTGGATTTTGGCTGACAAAGATCTCTTTTTTTACCTGCTTCAATTTTTTCGGTAAACTTTCGGTGTGTTCGAATTTCGAAAGGTCGCGACACATGCCAGACGGGAAACCTTGAAGGAGTCAAAAGCGTTGGGGGTACCTGCCATCATCGAAGGATAGAAGGAATCGAGCATTCTCCTTTGCCCTGAATATGAACTCTGCGCATATCCACGTCAGGAATTTCATGCTGATCGTCTGACCATGTAGCACCGCCCCCGCAGCATGGCAGGCGCTCCTGTGTCGCCATCTTAACTCTGATTGGGCTCTAACGCAGGCCAGTCACAGAATGGCGCACTTCGTGGAGCTGCGCCATGCGCATGCAGTCAGCAGGGGGCGTCAACTCCTCGGCAAGTGCCACCGATCGTGACGTGTACGATCCGTGGCGAGGCTGGCTGCCCTGGCGTTTTACTTTTCCACAAAGGACGCTTTTTTCAATTTTTTGCATGCGTTTGATGTTGGAGAGGGTTTAACGCATTGCGTTCTATTCGCCAACTTGAGGTAATACATTAATTTTGAAAGCATCCGGATAATTTCAAGAAGTTTCTACCGGCATCAATTGTTGGAGGAGATCCAAATGCATTCGAAATCCAATCCAAGTTTCGACGACGCGGCATCCACTGGAACGAGGACCATGGTAAGGAGTCGCGAGGAAGTGCATGCGTTGGATCCATGGAGCTGATCTCAAGCATGTTTGTAGAGTGTAAAGACACAGACTGAAGTTCGGGACATCACACGCATCGAGCGGATTGGCGCGCATTCGCACATTCGTGGGTTGGGGCTCGACGACGCGTTGGAACCACGCAATGTGAGTCAAGGCATGGTCGGGCAAACCGACGCGCGCAAGGCGGCTGGGATCGTCTTGCGCATGATTGAAGAGGGCAAGATTGCAGGGCGCGCCATTTTGTTGGCAGGAAAACCTGGCACTGGGAAAACGGCAATTGCCATGGGGATTGCGCAGGCGTTGGGCGAAGACACACCGTTCACAACAATTGCAGGAAGTGAAGTGTTTTCATTGGAAATGAGTAAGACCGAGGCGCTCACCCAGGCGTTCAGACGGTCTATTGGGGTCCGCATCATGGAAGAAACCGAGATTATCGAAGGTGAAGTCGTCGAAATTCAAGTGGACACCCCCACTGGGGGCGCAGGTGACAAGATCGGGCGATTGACGTTGCGCACGACGGAGATGGAAACAGTGTACGACCTTGGAGCGAAAATGATCGACCAGTTAACCAAGGAGAAGATCGAAGCGGGAGATGTCATCACGATCAACAAGGAGAGCGGCAAGATTTCCAAACTCGGCCGGTCTTTCACTCGTTCCAAGGACTACGACGCGATGGGACCTCAGACACGCTTTGTTCAGTGCCCGGTTCGTCGAACTTCCCTATGGTACTCCGTCCTGGGAACTGGACTGATGGAATGGACTTGTAGGAAGGCGAACTTCAAAAGCGCAAGGAGGTCGTTCATGTCGTGAGCTTGCATGAGATCGACGTAATCAACTCGCGATCCCAAGGATTTCTGGCGCTGTTTGCTGGTGACACGGGGGAAATTAAGGACGAAGTACGCGAACAAATCGATACCAAGGTGAGCGAATGGCGAGAGGAAGGCAAGGCGACCATTGTACCCGGTGTGCTCTTCATCGACGAAGTACACATGCTCGACATTGAGTGCTTTTCGTGGCTGAACCGTGCCTTGGAGAGTGACCTGGCGCCTGTCTTGATTATCGCGACAAACCGAGGTATTGCGTTGCTGCAATATGTATCTGACGGGATAATGTCGCAGGCATCACTCGCATTCGCGGCACCAACTACAAGAGTCCGCACGGCATTCCGATCGACTTGCTGGACCGCTTGATGATCATCTCAACGAAACCGTACAGCGAGTCGGACGTTCGCAAGATCCTCAACATTCGATGTGAAGAAGAGGACGTCGAAATGACCGATGATGCCAAGGACCTTCTGACACGCATCGCGATGGAAACGTCGCTACGGTATGCGATCCACGTCATTATGACGGCGTCTTTGGTGTGCACGAAGCGGAAAGGCACGGAAGTCGATGTGGCCGATATCAAGAAAGTTTATTCACTCTTTGTGGACGTCAAGCGGTCGACCCAGTTCTTGATGGAGTATCAACACGAGTTCATGTTCAACGAAATCGACGAGGACGACGAAGACGAAGACATGGCGTAGGGATTCTTGACTCCTCCACCACCTTGTGAATAATAAACTGACGTACCGACCGATACGAGTACGGTGCAAAGTCACCTCTTTCACTTCACGTGTGCTTCATCCGGGCTCAAGCCTCATGCGTGCCGGAGTCGAGAGCCCGCCAAGGCGCGACGGTTCACCCACGCTTTCCGTGTGCTTCATTTAGCAACCGATGCAGCTGCATGGAATCCTTCACGCGCGCCGCCCGACCGCGGCCGGCCGGTGTGGTTTTGCGCGCTCTTTTGGGAGAATTTGAAACTGCACTGTATACAAAACCAATGTTGACCGAGTGCATTTGAAATTTGTATACAACGTGCTGGTGAGGTCAAGAAAATCTCATTTCCGTCAATTGACCAACATGGAGGCGGCACTTCGCACGATCGCCCACGTGGAACGCGGCCCTGAGCGCCATGGCCTGACGTTGTTCATTATTGATCCCCAGCGCGACTTCCATCCTGGCGGATCCCTTGCGATCCCAACTGCTGACGACGATGCTTTTCGTACAGCGGCGTTCATTCGTTCGCACGTGAAGGACATTAGCCAAATCATCATCACGTTGGACTCGCATCAGCGGCTGCACATTGCGCACGGCGTATTCTGGCAGAACCAAGCTGGTGAAAGTCCGTCTCCTTTCACACTGATCCCGTCGGCAGACGTTGCCAGTGGGAAGTGGAGGCCAAGGTCTCCGGAACTGCAAGCGTATGCCTACGAATACACCAAAGCGCTCGAAGAAGGTGGGCGTTTCCAGTTATGCATCTGGCCTGAGCACTGCATCATGGGTACTCCTGGCCAAGCCATTGTTGATCCCATTCACGACGCCGCCTTGGAGTGGTCGTCCCTTTCTCATCGTCCTATCCAATACATTCAAAAAGGCACCAATTGCTTCACCGAGCATTATTCTGCGCTCCGTGCCGATATCGAGCTTCCCCACGACCCATCTACGTCGCTCAACATTCCTCTTGTGGAGTCCTTGAAGAAGTCCAACGTTGTTGCGGTGTGTGGCCAAGCATTGTCACACTGTGTCAACTTCACCGTCCGGGATTTGGTGAACGAGTGGCCGGAGGAGCGCACCAGTGACATTGTAGTCCTCTTGGACTGCACGTCGAACGTCCCGGGATTCGACGCCAGTGGTCGAGTACGTCCCCGATCTCGACTTGATGCGATTGCTAACGTTGAATTCGCAGGCTTTCATCGACGAATTGAGTGCGAAAGGCGTGCGCTTTGTCAAGTCGACAGATTCCTTCCTCGCCTCCGCGCACCCTCGCAAGATCTAAATCGTTGGTCCGTGCCTTTGACACGATTGGCGACGGGCCGAGCAACGACCTTCCCTTGTAGATTGGACTGCATCTAGATAAAACAGTCGTGACTTTGCTACGTTGGCCAGATTGACCACGTTATGCAACATTTCGTTGCTTCAAGTTACAATTTGTTGCTGAGCAACGGCCATGCATTTGACACTGCGCACAGCATTTGCTAGTTTAGCGTTGCTGTGCAACGGCTATGCATTCGCCACATGGAGAGGAAATAGTCAAAATTTGAATTTTCGTTGCTGGGCAACGGCCACAACCACCAGGGTCAAGATTGCAACAACGGTGTTTCACTTGCCAATTCGTTCGGCAACTCTCGAACACGATCTACCAACTCCACTTGCAGTTGCTCCATCATGACGAGCCCCACTGAAACGTTGCTGAGCAACGCAAACCTACTCTACCGACCCTCTTACCTAGTATGGACGACGGAAACAACCAATTCACGAGGGCGTTATGATCGCTTCTTCTTCATGGACGTGGATTCGTCGGAGAGCCCATACCGTTGCAGGATTGCGTCGATGGTGTCGTCCTGCTCCTTGGTTTGGTACTGGGAGGCGGCGCGGGCCTTCGTGTATGACCGTGTCCACTCTCGTTTGCGGTACACGGCCGTTGGATGGTTCTTGGTACTTTTGTACCACGGGCCTTTGAGTGACGACGCATAGAACCATCCGTCCATGTCGAGGTCATCGATGATGTCTGGACCGCTGTACGGATGCAACGTGACGACCCACCCCAACGCCGACTCAAATCCCTGGGGAATCACTGGTTGCGACGTGTACTCCTTGGACAGATGCCGCCAGCCTTGGAGTATTGACCACGATTGAGTCTCGAGCATGGATTCGACAATCTGATCTTGGTTGTCGTCGGCAGTCAGGACCTCCACGGTCACGTGGAGAACACTCTCGACGTTCTGTTTGGCAAAACCGTCCGGGATATCCAGCGGCCACGCCGCCTCGACAACACCTCCTTGCTCCATTTCGTACTGGGCGAGCGCAATATACGTGGTCCCGATCAAGTCGTCCGTTTTGATCAAGTCATGGTCGTATACTTCCACGATCAGTGCGGCTGTGTACATGTCGCGCTCAGTCAGATGAAACACGAACGCTTCATATCCCCACACAGGATTCAACGTCGACGAAATGCACGTGCTCTTGAACCTTTGATCGCCGATGCGGAGGACCACGTACGGGTCGCTTTTTCCTTCAACTAGGCCAGGAATGTGGTAGTCGGCGGCTACGAGGTTGGTCGCTTTGTTCAGCTTCACGCGGAGGATTCTCGTCGCGTTGCTGCCAAGGTCTGCCATTCTTGATGTGCGCGGGTGAATAGTAAAATGCTCTTCATGAGAGAAGGTCGGTCGGTATCCGGATAAAAAATTGATTGGGAGAATTCGCTGACAGGAAATTTTAATCTCAATTCAATAGAAAACTCTATTGAACATTGAATATAATATTAAAATACTCGACGGAATCATGTTTGTGCATGAAAGTGTACGAGAATGCAACGCATCGGGCAATGGAAGGCGAGTTAGAAGTACTGCAGGCATGGCGCACATCGTGCCATGACGTCTGGGCGATCAAGGGACCTCTTCGATGACACGCAGACCTACTTGAACGGTGCTCGTTGGGATGTCGCAACGCATGAGCCGTCACTCAGTTCACAATGACGCGTAATGTCACACCGACTCAAAGCATGCATAGGCCCACCTGTCAGTATTGCAGAGCAGAAGATGCATGTCTCCAAAGGCGATGATCCTGCAGTCATGGTGAGCACTTGGAATACACTTCGCTGGACCAAGAGAGTATTCCCAAGGTGTATGCCCGTGAAATTAATGTCACGCTTCAGCTTGAGTGGCATACTGGAGCGAGCCAAGACGAAGGGATCACGGGCGTGTGAAGGCCCTGCTTAAACAAGATTGAAAATTACTCGAACCAAAGAATTACTCAATAGAGGAACACTGGATCGGGGGCATTTGGTGACAGCCAGTAGAGAAATGGGGGCGTCGTGAAGGTGTGGCAGCTCCACCATCCCCTCATTACCCTGCAGGTCGACAGTCGAATGGCAACTAAGGCAAAAGAATCGTTTTGTACTGCGAGGTGTAGTCGCAGCCGGCAAGTTCATCGGAAGCAATGCTTCGTGGAAAGAGACGCTCAGACCACGGAATGCATTTTCATGCCAATGCTTCTCCATGTCCCTCTTGGAGCTGAGGCATGATGATCCAGCACCATTTGAGTCGCAAGCGCAGGAAGACAACGATGCCGCTCTACCCACGTAGATGGCTGTACCAAGTGTCGTGCTGTACCAGTGGTCCACCGAGAAAGGCCGGCACGAACTGCACCTCGTGCGCCCCCATATGACGCGCTTTTCAAACTCGTATGGTACTCATCCACCATAGCTAGCTCCTCCGCCAATCCAGCTGAAACAGGCAGTGGTTCGACTTTCCCGTCAGCCTTGCGTCATGCAAATCTATTCGCCAAGCGCATGGCACGCTCGCACTTCATTCAAGATATGCTGTGAAGTTATCGCTGGGAGACAAGTCATCAGGCTCTCGACTCTGTGGCGCAAGGTTGGCAGACAACACGTTGTTGGAGGTACATTCCCGCGACCTCACGCGAGTCGCGTGGCGCGGCGTGCTCGCTCGATTTGCGCTTTCGAGATCACCATCGTGCAACGTCGTCGATGCAATTTCGACTTTAACATGTTTCAAATGTCCATCGTCGCCAAGTGTGGGATGCGGCGCAAGGGATGGCAGCCATGACAAGATGGATCTCCCCACCACCTTGTCGACAACGACCTTTTCAGTCGTTGGTAATAACTTTTGCACAACGCTGGGCTCGACGACGACGTGGCTCTGCCATGGGAAGCCACCCGTCATGTTGCAATTCTTCTGTAGGTGGAATCTTGCGATGCCGTCCCGCACCGTATATATGCAGCAGCATGGCTGCTTGTGACGGCGTCTCCGCTCGGTGCGAGAGAATTCCCCCTGCCCACACCCCTGGAGACGACCCTCGGGTTGTCGCTCACAGCTTGTGCTGGACGGGGGAGCTCCCGTGCAGGAAGCGGTGCAAGATGCAGGCGGCTAGCCCCCCCTCCCCGACTACATGGGATCGATCCAAGTGAAATGGTGACCTCACGCGCGCCCCAACTGCGTGAGGTTTGTGTGGCTACACGCTCGCGACTGGCCCCATGCGTCAGTGCAACCAAGGCGTTGTGCACGTCTCGACAAAGTAACCCTTCTAAAGCACTGACCACAGCGGAACAGACAGCAGAGAAGGAAGGCGCGTCGGCAGGACCGAGAGTAGGTCGTGGTGGCCCCCTCGAGGATGTGCAGGACGTGTGCTATTCTCGAGGGAGACAGGACGGCAGACTCGACAGAAACGTCCAGCGGCATGTTGCTCTCATATAGAACATACACCGAGTTGGCCAGGATTTGGCGCCGTCGGCTGGACCTCCACCCAACGCACGCACCGTCGCCAAGTCGACACGCCCATCGAGATGTGGATGGGCACAGACCAGACGTCTGCGCTTTGGATGCCTGGTCGGCGCTCGAGGAGGAGTCATCGCGTGGCCCTGGTCCCACAACGACGTCGTTGCCATGTCTCTTTGGGAACTTTTACGTGCAGCGGAACATCGTCTGAGAGTAAGATTTCACACACACACATACCTACGAAGGCGGGTTCCAACATGGCGATCGATGGTGGTCGAGAGATGGTCACTTTTCAACTGTACTTGGGCCGTCAACGTCCGCCCCACCTTCGACACAACATCCTCGTCACTCCATCATGACATGGTCGATTCAAGACATGGTCGCGACCAGCCAACTTCTCGTGGCGACCCCCCTTCATGGCCCCCGCCGTCTTGGCGCGTGGACGCCCGCGGAAATCGAGTACGCGTACCACATGTCGACGGCTTTCAAGCAGGGCTTGTTCGACGACGGCATCCCGGAGCGGAAAAGCGTTCGGTTGTGGCTCCCCACGCT